>NW_024113423.1:0-9410 GCF_003073215.2 Triticum urartu | reverse complement strand
AAAGGAGAGTAACGAGATTGAACTAGGTATTGGATACCGACGATCGAATCTCGGGCAAGTAACATACCGATGACAAAGGGAACAACGTATGTTGTTATGCGGTCTGACCGATAAAGATCTTCGTAGAATATGTAGGAGCCAATATGGGCATCCAGGTCCCGCTATTGGTTATTGACCGGAGATTTGTCTCAGTCATGTCTACATTGTTCTCGAACCGTAGGGTCCGCACGCTTAACGTTACGATGACAGTTATTATGAGTTTATGCATTTTGATGTACCGAATTTAGTTCGGAGTCCCGGATGTGATAACGGACATGACGAGGAGTCTTGAAATGGTCGAGACATAAAGATTGATATATTGGATGACAATATTCGGACACCGGAAGGGTTCCGGAGAAGTTTCGGATAAAACCGGAGCACCGGGGGGTTACCAGAACCCCCCGAGGGGTTAATGGGCCTTATGGGCCTAAAGTGGAGAAGAGGAAGGGGCTGCCAGGTCAGGCCGCGCGCCCCTTCTCCCCCTAGTCCGAATTGGACAAGGAGGGAGGGGCGGCGCCCACCCTTTCCTTCTCTCCCCCCTCTGTCCTACTTGGACAAGGAAACGGGAGGGGAGTCCTACTCCCAGTAGGAGTAGGACTCCTGCGCGCCTCCTCTTAGGCCGGCCGCACCCCCCCTTGATCCTTTATATACGGAGGCAAGGGGCACCCTAGGACACACAAGTTGATCTTCGTGATCGTTCTTAGCGTGTGCGGTGCCCCCTCCACCATATTCACCTCGGTCATATTGTAGCGGTGCTTAGGCGAAGCCCTGCGACGGTAGAAACATCAAGATCGTCACCACGCCGTCATGCTGACGGAATCCTCCACGACTTTGCTGGATCGGAGCCCGGGGATCGTCATCGAGCGCACGTGTGCCAAGAACTCGAGGGTGCCGGAGTAACGGTGCTTGGATCGGTCGGATCGTGAAGACGTACGACTACATCAACCGCGTTGTCACAACGCTTCCGCTGTCGGTCTACAAGGGTACGAAGATCACACTCTCCCCTCTCGTTGCTATGCATCACCATGATCTTGCGTGTGCGTAGGATTATTTTTTAAATTACTACGAACCCACAGTGGCATCCGAGCCTAGGTTTTATATGTTGATGTTATATGCACGAGTAGAACACAAGTGAGTTGTGGGCGATATAAGTCATACTGCTTACCAGCATGTCATACTTTGGTTCGGCGGTATTGTTGGACGAAGCGGCCCGGACCGACATTACGCGTACGCTTACGCGAGACCGGTTCTCCCGACGTGCTTTGCACATAGGTGGCTTGCGGGTGACAGTTTCTCCAACTTTAGTTGAATCGAGTGTGGCTACGCCCGATCCTTGCGAAGGTTAAAACAGCACCAACTTGACAAACTATCGTTGTGGTTTGATGCGTAGGTAAGATTGGTTCTTGCTTAAGCCCGTAGCAGCCACGTAAAACTTGCAACAACAAAGTAGAGGACGTCTAACTTGTTTTTGCAGGGCATGTTGTGATGTGATATGGTCAAGACATGATGCTAAATTTTATTGTATGAGATGATCATGTTTTGTAACCGAGTTATCGGCAACTGGCAGGAGCCATATGGTTGTCGCTTTATTGTATGCAATGCAATCGCGCTGTAATGCTTTACTTTATCACTAAACGGTAGCGATAGTCGTGGAAGCACAAGCTTGGCGAGACGACAACGATGCTACGATGGAGATCAAGGTGTCGCGCCGGTGACGATGGTGATCACGACGGTGCTTCGGAGATGGAGATCACAAGCACAAGATGATGATGGCCATATCATATCACTTATATTGATTGCATGTGATGTTTATCTTTTATGCATCTTATCTTGCTTTGATTGACGGTAGCATTTATAAGATGATCTCTCACTAATTATCAAGAAGTGTTCTCCCTGAGTATGCACCGTTGCGAAAGTTCTTCGTGCTGAGACACCACGTGATGATCGGGTGTGATAGGCTCTATTCAAATACAACGGGTGCAAAACAGTTGCACACGCGGAATACTCAGGTTATACTTGACGAGCCAAGCATATACAGATATGGCCTCGGAACACGGAGACCGAAAGGTCGAGCGTGAATCATATAGTAGATATGATCAACATAGTGATGTTCACCAATGAAACTACTCCATCTCACGTGATGATCGGACATGGTTTAGTTGATTTGGATCACGTGATCACTTAGAGGATTAGAGGAATGTCTATCTAAGTGGGAGTTCTTAAGTAATATGATTAATTGAACTTAAATTTATCATGAACTTAGTCCTGGTAGTATTTTGCAAATTATGTTGTAGATCAATAGCTCGTGTTGTTGCTTCCCTGTTTATTTGATATGTTCCTAGAGAAAATTGTGTTGAAAGATGTTAGTAGCAATGATGCGGATTGGATCCGTGATCTGTGGTTTATCCTCATTGCTGCACAGAAGAATTATGTCCTTGATGCACCGCTAGGTGACGGACCTATTGCAGGAGCAGATGCAGACGTTATGAATGTTTGGCTAGCTCAATATGATGACTACTTGATAGTTTAGTGCACCATGCTTAATGGCTTAGAATTGGGACTTCAAAGACGTTTTGAACGTCATGGAGCATATGAGATGTTCCAGGATTTGAAGTTAATATTTCAAGCAAATACCCGAGTTGAGAGATATGAAGTCTCCAACAAGTTCTATAGCTAAAAGATGGAGGAGAATCGCTCAACTAGTGAGCATGTGCTCAGATTGTCTGGGTACTACAATTGCTTGAATCAAGTGGGAGTTAATCTTCTAGATAAAATAGTGATTGACAGAATTCTCTAGTCACCATCACCAAGTTAGTAGAACTTCGTGATGAACTATAGTATGCAAGGGATGACGAAAACGATTCCCAAGCTCTTCATGATGAAATCGATGAAGGTAGAAATCAAGAGAGAACAATCAAGTGTTGATGGTAGACAAGACACTAGTTTCAAGAAAAGGGCAGAGAGGAAGAAGGGGAACTTCAAGAAGAACAGCAAGCAAGTTGCTGCTCAAGTGAAGAAGCCCAAGTCTGGTCCTAAGCCTGAGACTAAGTGTTTCTACTGCAAAGGGACTGGTCACTGGAAGCGGAACTACCCCAAGTGATTGGCAGATAAGAAGGATGGCAAAGTGAACATAAGTATATTTGATATACATGTTATTGATGTGTACTTTACTAGTGTTTATAGCAACCCCTCAGTATTTGATACTAGTTCAGTTGCTAAGATTAGTAACTCGAAACGGGAGTTGCAGAATAACAGAGACTAGTTAAGGGTGAAGTGACGATGTGTGTTGGAAGTGGTTCCAAGATTGATATGATCATCATCGCACACTCCCTATACTTTCGGGATTAGTATTGAACCTAAATAAGTGTTATTTGGTGTTTGCGTTGAGCATGAATATGATTTGATCATGTTTATTGTAATACGGTTATTCATTTAAGTAAGAGAATAAATTGTTGTTCTGTTTACATGAATAAAACCTTCATATGGTACACACCCAATGAAAGTAGTTCATTGGATCTCGATCGTAGTGATACACATAATCATAATATTGAAACCAAAAGATGCAAAGTTAATAATGATAGTGCAACTTATTTGTAGCACTGCCGTTTAGGTCATATTGGTGTAAAGCGCATGAAGAAACTCCATGCTGATGGGCTTTTGGAATCACTTGATTATGAATCAGTTGATGCTTGCGAACCATGCCTCATGGGCAAGATGACTAAGACTCCGTTCTTCGGAACAATGGAGCGAGCAACATCTTTGTTGGAAATCATACATACTAATGTATGTGGTCCGATGAATATTGTGGCTCGCGACAGGTATCATTATTTTCTGATCTTCACAGATGATTTGAGCAGATATGAGTATATCTACTTGATGAAACACAAGTCTGAAACATTTGAAAAGTTCAAAGAATTTCAGAGTGAAGTGAAAAATCATCGTAACAAGAAAATAAAGTTTCTACGATCTGATCGTAGAGAAGAGTATTTAAGTTACAAGTTTGGCCTTCAGTTAAAAACAATGTGAAATAGTTTCACTACTCATGCCACCTGGAACACCACAATGTAATGGTTGTCCGAACGTCATAACCGTACTTTATTAGATATGGTGCGATCTATGATGTCTCTTACCGATCTACCACTATCGTTTTGGGGTTATGCATTAGAGACAGCTGCATTCACGTTAAATAGGGCACCATCTAAATCCGTTGAGACGACACCGTATGAACTATGGTTTGGCAAGAAACCTAAGCTGTGCATTTCTTAAAGTTTGAGGTTGCAATGCTTATGTGAAAAAGTTTCAACCTGATAAGCTCAAACCCAAATCGGAGAAGTGCGTCTTCATAGGATACCCAAAAGAAAATGTTGGGTACACCTTCTATCACAGATCCGAAGGCAAGATATTCGTTGCTGAGAATGGATCCTTTCTAGAGAAGGAGTTTCTCTCGAAAGAAGTGAGTGGGAGGAAAGTAGAACTTGATGAGGTAACTGTACCTGCTCCCTTTATTGGAAAGTAGTTCATCACAGAAATATGTTCCTGTGACTACTACACCAATTAGTGAGGAAGCTAATGATGATGATCATGTAACTTCAGATCAAGTTACTACCGAACCTCGTAGGTAAACCAGAGTGAGATCCGCACCAGAGTGGTACGGTAATCCTGTTCTGGAGGTCATGTCTACTTGACCATGACGAACCTACGAACTATGAAGAAGCGAATGGTGTTAGCCCAGATTCCCGCGAAAAATGGCTTGAGGCCATGAAATCTGAGATGGGATCCATGTATGAAACCACGAGAGGTATACGCGATAGGTACTGGATGGGGATGTGTAACTGTCTGCGCCGCCGACCATGCAATCGGGCATCAAATACATGCGGCAAGGCAGCAGAGTGTGAGGAAGTACTAAGATGCACCTGTGCGTCGATTGAAGTGAGCTAAGAGCGGAAACGGCTAGATCTAGTGAGTATGTTAGGCGAGCTAGCTAGAACGGCTAGAATTGTTATGCAAAAGGTTTAGTAGAGGAAGTTCAGTGTCTGTTGAACATTTAGTCGCAAGGAGAGGTTTTCTCCACTCGTATCGTATGCGTTAAGGTCTGTGTGCGCCTAGACAGTCATCGTGTGCCGGTAGCTTAAAGGTTGTCCGAATCATGTTAGCAATTGCCGCATTTTATGAAATCTGGCAAATGGATAAACAAAACTGCATTCCTTAATGGATTTATTAAAGAAGAGTTGTATATGACCAACCAGAAGGTTTTGTCAATCCTAAAGGTAACAAAATATGCAAGCTCCAGCGATCCATCTATGGACTGGTGCAAGCATCTCGGAGTTGGAATATACGCTTTGATAAGTTGATCAAAGCATATAGTTTTATATAGACTTGCGGTGAAGCCTGTATTTACAAGAAAGTGAGTGGGAGCACTACAAGCATTTCTGATAAGTATATGTGAATGACATATTGTTGATCGGAAATAATGTAGAATTATTCTGCAAAGCATAAAGGAGTGTTTGAAAGGAGTTTTTCAAAGAAAGACCTCGGTGAAGCTGCTTACACATTGAGCATCAAGATCTATAGAGATAGATCAAGATGCTTGATAAGTTTTTCAATGAGTACATACCTTGACAGATTTTGAAGTAGTTCAAAATGGAACAGTCAAAGAAAGAGTTCTTGCCTGTGTTGCAAGGTGTGAAGTTGAGTAAGACTCAAAGCCCGACCACGGCAGAAGATAGAAAGAGAATGAAAGTCATTCCCTATGCCTCAGCCATAGGTTCTATAAAGTATGCCATGCTGTGTACCAGATCTATTGTATACCCTACACTGTGTTAAGCAAGGGAGTACAATAGTGATCTAAGAGTAGATCACTGGACAGCGGTCAAAATTATCCTTAGTGGAATAAGGAAATATTTCTCAATTATGGAGGTGACAAAAAGGTTCGTCGTAAAAAGTTACGTCGATGCAAGTTTTGACACAGATCTGGATGACTCTAAGTCTTGATCTAGATACGTATTGAAAGTGGGAGCAATAAGCTAGAGTAGCTCCGTGCAAGAGCATTGTTGACATAGAAATTCACAAAATACTTACGGATATGAATGTGACAGACCCGTTGACTAAATTAATCTCAACAAGCCAAAACATGATCACACCTAGTACTCTTTGGGTGTTAATCACATAGAGCGATGTGAACTAGATTACTGACTCTAGTAAACCCTTTGGTTGTTGATTCACATATCGATGTGAACTATGGGTGTTAATCACATGGTGATGTGAACTATTGCTGTTAAATCACATAGGCGATGTGAACTAGATTATTGACTCTAGTGCAAGTGGAGACTGAAGGAAATATGCCCTAGAGGCAATAATAAAGTTATTATTTATTTCCTTATTCATGATAAATGTTTATTATTCATGCTAGAATTGTATTAACCGGAAACATAATACATGTGTGAATACATAGACAAACAGAGTGTCACTAGTATGCCTCTACTTGACTAGCTCGTTAATTCAAAGATGGTTATGTTTCCTAACCATAGACAAAGAGTTGTTATTTGATTAACGGGATCACATCATTAGAGTGAATGATCTGATTGACATGACCCATTCCATTAGCTTAGCACCCGATCGTTTAGTATGTTGCTATTGCTTTCTTCATGACTTATACATGTTCCTATGACTATGAGATTATGCAACTCCCATTTGCCGGAGGAACACTTTGTGTGCTACCAAACGTCACAACGTAAATGGGTGATTATAAAGGTGCTCTACAGGTGTCTCCAAAGGTAGATGTTGGGTTGGCATATTTTGAGATTAGGATTTGTCACTCCGATTGTCGGAGAGGTATCTCTGGGCCCTCTCAGTAATGCACATCACATAAGCCTTGCAAGCATTACAACTAATAAGTTAGTTGCGAGATGATGTATTACGGAACGAGTAAAGAGACTTGCCGGTAACGAGATTGAACTAGGTATTGAGATAACCGACGATCGAATCTGGGGCAAGTAACATACCGATGACAAAGGGAACAACGTATGTTGTTATGCGGTCTGACCGATAAAGATCTTCGTAGAATATGTAGGAGCCAATATGGGCATCCAGGTCCCGCTATTGGTTATTGACCGGAGATTTGTCTCGTTCATGTCTACATTGTTCTCGAACCGTAGGGTCCGCACGCTTAACGTTACGATGACAGTTATTATGAGTTTATGCATTTTGATGTACCGAAGTTAGTTCGGAGTCCCGGATGTGATCACGGACATGACGAGGAGTCTCGAAATGGTCGAGACATAAAGATTGATATATTGGACGACTATATTCGGACACCGGAAGTGTTCCGGAGGAGTTTCGGATAAAACCGGAGCACCGGGGGATTACCGGAACCCCCCGGGGGGTTAATGGCCTCATGGGCCTAAAGTGGAGAAGAGGAAGGGGCTGCCAGGGCAGGCCGCACGCCCCCTCTCCCCCTAGTCCGAATTGGACAACTAGGGTGGGGCGGCGCCCCCCTTTTCTTCTCCCCTTCCACCTCTCCTACTTGGACAAGGAAAAGGGAGGGGAGTCCTACTCCCGGTAGGAGTAGGACTCCTCCTGCGCGCCTCCTCTAGGGCCGGCCGCCCCCCCTTGGATCCTTTATATGCGGAGGCAAGGGGCACCCTAGGACACACAAGTTGATCTTCGTGATCATTCCTTAGCCGTGTGCGGTGCCCCCCTCCACCATATTCCACCTCGGTCATATTGTAGCGGTGCTTAGGCGAAGCCCTGCGACGGTAGAACATCAAGATCGTCACCACGCCGTCATGCTGATGGAAATCCTCCCCGACGCTTTGCTGGATCAGGAGCCCGGGGATCGTCATCGAGCTGAACGTGTGCCAAGAACTCGGAGGTGCCGGAGTAACGGTGCTTGGATCGGTCGGATCGTGAAGACGTACGACTACATCAACCGCGTTGTCACAACGCTTCCGCTGTCGGTCTACAAGGGTACGTAGATCACACTCTCCCCTCTCGTTGCTATGCATCACCATGATCTTGCGTGTGCGTAGGAATTTTTTTAAATTACTACGAAACCCAACAGATACAGCTCGCAGCGCCACGCTAGCGAGGTATGGCCATCTACACCTTTTACAGGATGTTAAGCTTTTTTCATAGTTTGACTCATGCGGGATCTAAACACCCTTACCTTTGACAGGTTTGGCGGGTGATATCCGGACCAATTAACTGTCCGGCTCGCTGCCCGAAGACCCCAGCCCCCCAGCTCTACTAGCGAAGCTGCTGGTTCCGGCGCCTTATGTGGTGCCAGAGAAGAAGGCCAAGAAGAAGAAGACCACAGGGACTCGAAAGAGTGCCCGCAACGTGGTGGTGTCAGACTCGTCATCTGACGAGTCCGAGACGCCCTCCTCCCGCGAAAACAAGGAGGAGGAAGAAGAAAACTCTCCCCCCCCCAGCGGAGGGAGGAGAGAAGAGGAAGGCCGCCCCAACGGGGGAGGCCGAGGGGTCTAGGAAAAGGAAGACCCCTCCGCCGGACTACGCCCCCAACGCCGAAGAGGGCAAAGAGGAGTGGCCAAACAGGGCCAAGCGTCCGGCGAAATCGTAAGTTCGGATATCAGAGTAACTCATGATGTTCCTTTGTTGCACAGCTTTCCCTAATGTCGAATGTAATTATGCAGTCCGCCCCGGGCCGAATTCGATGAATCGTCGGGCGGCTCCCTGGACTCATCGGACGTGAACTCAGTTCCGCCCGCTGTCTCCCCCCGCACTGCAGACGACGCTGAAGTGGCGTCGCAACAAGCTCTGGGGCAGGAGGAGGTGGTCCCGGAGGAGCCGCAAGGCAACCTCCCGGACTCCAGGAGTGAAGGGGATAAGGCCCCAGGGCTCAAGTCCGGCTTTGTGCCGGACACCAGCGCCGGAATCTTCCACAGTTCCGGACCGCGGTAGGCGAACTCCTTCCAAGAGGAGCAAGCCTTCTGAGCCGGCGGCCTCCGTCCAACCGGAGGTGCCGGACAATCTGCTGGAGGTGCTTGACGATGCCTCCATCGACGAGGGGCACCGTACTATTATGAGTACGGTGATCCAGAAGGTTCAGTCCGCCAAGAGCGGACTGACTGAAGCTTGCGCTAGCCTTCTAACAGGCTTCGAGGTAAGTAAAAATATGTAAAAATATTACCGCATAGACAGTAGCCCCTGATGCTCTGTTTGGCGTTCGGAAAGAAAAGCCGAATAGAGGATCTATTAAATTTCGCAGGAGTCTAAAAAGAGTCAATATGCGTATGCAGGCTTCGCTGCTATCCACCGCCGCACTGACTGCGGAGGTGGGTGTCCTGAAGCAGGACCTCGAGCGGACCGAGCAAGAGCTCGGCCTTGCCAAAGGCGGCTCGAGGAGAAAGAAG
>NW_024113422.1:0-9825 GCF_003073215.2 Triticum urartu | reverse complement strand
AGTAACAAAAGTAGCCTTCTCAGGCAATTCTCCAGTCCGGCCGTTAAAAAGCCAGACACTGCCAAGCGCGCCCGGAGTAACCCACAGCAGGACCGCCTGGCACGCTCTGAGCAAGCGTAGCAATGCGGCCCCAACCCCAGCTCTCGCGACATAGCGAAACCAGTGCCTCGCGTACATAACTACGCCCTTGAAATACCATGGGCACAGGGGAAGGGGCACAATAACGGCACCCAAAATACGGCTTAAAACGTACTAGGGGCTGCCGGAGTCTTTTTTATTTTTTCTTACTTTCAGGACTCCATACTTCGGACGACCTGTTCGGCAATTCGACTGCCGCACAAACGATGCAAGATCCAGGGAGGCAGACAAGCCATGCCGCATTATGGAACTCCCAGGTGGTCTCTGTTACGAGCGGTATACCTGTTTTGAATACAATTCCGCGGCCTGCCCCTGGTCAGGACATGTTAAATAGTCCAATATCTTTTTGCTTATCGCACTATTTGTATCGTTCGGCTTTGATAAATAGCCTCTCTATAAACAATGCATAGCTTTTTGTCTATTTTTGCATTATCCTCTTTTCACATATATGTTTATTAAATGACATGATTGCACCCGTACACCATGGTACGGCAAACACGCCAGGGGCTTCAGTACCCCTCATATATGGTGTGAGAAGTCCGTACACTTTCACAAGTGCGGCACCCCGAACTTATAGCACTATATGCATCGGCTCCGAATCATGATTTGGGTCAATAGTTGGGTTTGCCCGGCTCCTATGTTTTGGTGCCTTACGTTCCGCTATATCGGCTAAGGTAGCACTAGGAGAACCACTGCGATTGTGCCCCAGTTGAGCTGGGTTAAGCACCTCAGTGGAGAAAGCTAAAACTGACTGTCATGATGAGGCGAGAGACCGGTCGCTGTTCGAGAGGTTTTTCGAGTCCTTAAAGACTTATGCCGCTTCGAGCGAGGAACCGGCTTTGTCCGGCCAAGGCGTGGATAGCGCCCCGAACTCGGTCTTCCGAATACTAGGGGCTTCGCCGAAATTTAAAATTATAGAGTTCTATGGCTAAGTGAGAGTGTTCAAGCATTATAGTCCGATTGCCTGTTCGTTGTGCTGAGCGCCTCCCTCGAAGGACCCAACTATGGGAAAAAGAGCGCTCAGGTTTATCCCGAACACCCCAGCACTAGTGGCATGGGGGCAGAAGCCGACGACTGGCCATCTCTCAATTTTTTGATAAACGGCCGCACAGAAAGTAATATTTTAAATTCAATAAGCATTGCTTAGCGCATATGAACAAGTTTTCAGCGCACAGGATAAACACGAGCGAGTTCATTCAAAAATCACATCCTTGGTACATTCATCCGCCACAAGGCGGGCACCTGCAAGAACATCCTTGTAGTAGTTCTCGGGCTTGCGATGCTCCTTCCCCGGCGGCGGCCCGTCCTTCACAAGCTTCTCACCGTCCAGCTTACCCCAGTGCACCTTTGCACGGGCAAGGGCCCGACGGGCACCTTCGATGCAGACGGAGCGCTTGATGACCTCGAGCCTCGGACAGGCCTCCACCAGCCGCCGCACCAGCCCGAAATAGCTCCCAGGCAGGGCCTCTCCGGGCCACAGCCGAACTATGAAGCCCTTCATGGCCTGTTCGGCCGCCTTGTGGAGCTCGACCAGCTGTTTCAGCTGGTCGCTCAAGGGCACAGGGTGTCCGGCCTCAGAATACTGAGACCAGAACACCTTCTCCGTCGAGCTGCCCTCTTCAGCTCGGTAGAATGCGGCGGCGTCGGATACGCTGCGGGGAAGATCTGCGAATGCCCCTGGAGAGCTCCGGATTCGGGTAAGTAACAAGTAGTTTACTTTTATATTTCTGCTTTGCATGAAGAATGCCTTACCCGCTGCTATCTTCCTCATCTCCTCCAACTCTTGGAGGGCCTTTTGGGCTTCGGCCTTGGCAGACTTGGCAGTCTCAAGGGCCGTCGCGAGCTCGGATGCTTGCGCCTTTGACTCAAGCTCCAAACTCTCATGTTTTTTCATGAGAGCCTGAAGCTCTTGCTGCACCTCGCCGACCTGAGCCCCAAGTCTGTCTCGCTCGGTGCGCTCCGCGGCCGTTTTCTTTTCGGCCTCAGACAGCGCCTGCTTAAGGGTCGCCACCTCAGTCGTGGCCCCTACAATAAGCAGTACAATCCTGTTATTTTTTTGCAATCACAGCCTTTTTATAGGCACTTTTTCTGTAAGGTATTTCTTACCTTCTCTCCTCGAGCCGCCGCTTGGCAAGGCCGAGCTCTTGCTCGGTCCGCTCGAGGTCCTGCTTCAGGACACCCACCTCCGCAGTCAGTGCGCGGTGGATAGCAGCGAAGCCTGCATACGCATATTGACTCTTTTTTTTAGACTCCTGCGATATTTAATAGATCCTCTATTCGGCTTTTCTTTCCGAACGCCAAACAGAGCATCAGGGGCTACTGTCTATGCGGTAATATTTTTACATATTTTTACTTACCTCGAAGCCTGTTAGAAGGCTAGCGCAAGCTTCAGTCAGTCCGCTCTTGGCGGACTGAACCTTCTGGATCACCGTACTCATAATAGTACGGTGCCCCTCGTCGATGGAGGCGCCGTCAAGCACCTCCAGCAGATTGTCCGGCACCTCCGGTTGGACGGAGGCCGCCGGCTCAGAAGGCTTGCTCCTCTTGGAAGGAGTTCGCCTACCGCGGTCCGGAACTGTGGAAGATTCCGGCGCGGTGTCCGGCACAAAGCCGGACTTGGAGCCCTGGGGGGCCTTATCCCCTTCACTCCTGGAGTCCGGGAGGTTGCCTTGCGGCTCCTCCGGGACCACCTCCTCCTGCCCCGGAGCTTGTCGCGACGCCACTTCGGCGTCGTCTGCAGTGCGGGGGGAGACAGCGGGCGGAACTGAGTTCACGTCCGATGAGTCCAGGGAGCCGCCCGACGATTCGTTGAATTCGGCCCGGGGCGGGCTGCATAATTACGTTCGACATTAGGGAAAGCTGTGCAACAAAGGAACATCATGAGTTACTCTGATATCCGAACTTACGATTTCGCCGGACGCTTGGCCCTGTTTGGCCACTCCTCTCGCCCTCTTCGGCGTCGGGGAGTAGTCCGGCGGAGGGGTCTTCCTTTTCCTAGACCCCTCGGCCTCCCCCGTTGGGGCGGCCTTCCTCTTCTCTCCTCCCTCCGCTGGGGGGGAGAGTTTTCTTCTTCCTCCTCCTCGTTTTCACGGGAAGAGGGCGTCTCGGACTCGTCGGATGACGAGTCCGACACCACCATGTTACGGGCACTCTTTCGAGTCCCCGTGGTCTTCTTCTTCTTGGCCTTCTTCTCCGGCACCACATAAGGCGCCGGAACCAGCAGCTTCACTAGTAGAGCTGGGGCTGGGTCTTCGGGCAGCGGAGCCGGACAGTTAATCGGTCCGGATATCGCTCCGCCAAGCCTGTCAAAGGTAAGGGAGTTTAGATCCCGCATAGAGTCAAACTATGAAAAAAGCTTAACATCCTGTAAAAGGTGAAGATAGCTTACCTCGCTAGCGATGACGCTGCGAGCTGTATCCGCGGTCCTCGGAAGCGGATGCGGGAGCCTCGGCGCCCTTGAATAGCACCTTCCAGGCATCTTCGTACGTCGTGTCGAAGAGCCTGCTAAGGGTTTGGTGCTGCGCCGGGTCGAACTCCCACAGATTAAAATCCCGTTGTTGGCACGGGAGGATCCGGCGGACGAGCATAACCTGGATTACATTAACAAGCCGGATTGGCTTGTTCACCAGGGACTGGATGCATGTTTGCAATCCGGTCACCTCTTTTTCGTCACCCCACGACAGGCCCGTCTCTTTCCAGGACATAAGCCGCGTGGGGGGTCCGGATCGGAACTCGGGGGCTGCGATCCAGTTCGGATCGCGTGGCTCGGTGATGTAAAACCACCCGGATTGCCACCCCTTTAGGGTCTCCACAAAAGAGCCCTCGAACCATAGGACGTTGGCCATCTTGCCCGCCATGGCGCCTCCGCACTCCGCCTGGCTGCCGCGCACCACCTTGGGCTTGACGTTGAAGGTCTTGAGCCAGAGGCCGAAATGAGGGCGGACGCGGAGGAAAGCCTCGCACACGACAACCAAGATGTTGAGGATGAAGTTCGGGGCCAGATCGTGGAAATCCAGGCCGTAGTAGAACATGAGCCCCCGGACAAATGGGTGGAGTGGAAAACCCAGTCCGCGAGGAAGTGGGGAAGAAATACTACCCTCTCATGGGGCCTTGGGGTGGGGAGAAGCTGCCCCTTTTCGGGAAGCCGAGTCGCGATGTCCTTAGACAGGTATCCGGCCTTCCTTAGCTTCTTGACCTTGGCCCTCCGTAGCGGAGGAGACCATCCACTTGCCTCCCGCTCCGGACATTGCTGGAGAAGGTTGAGGTGGGAAGTGCGGGCTTGGGCGCTGGAGCTCGGGTGCGCAGGAGATGGATAGGCAAAGGAGGAAGAAGGCGTAGGTAAAAAAGTGGATCCTTGCCCCCTTATATGAGCGGATGCGGTTGTGCGTCCCCACTTGCCTAGTAAAACTCGCTTGCCTCCCAAGCGCCGTGATAAGTGGCGCGGTTGGATTACCCACATCCGTATTGATGAGAATCCCGTAAAAGGGGGGTACACGATCTCCGCTTTCACAAGACGTGCCAAGGAAACCGCCTCGCAAAACACGCTGAGGTGGAAAAGTGAAAATGATTCGAGTGAAGGACTTGGCTGTAGTGTGATTCGAGTAGATTTGATTTGGGTTAATATTATTCTCTCTATGGCAATATGTGGAAGCTTATTTTGCAGAGCCGGACACTACTCTTGGTGTTTACAATCTTCTATGAAGGACTTGGAGGAGGAACCCGCCTTGCAATGCCGAAGACAATTTGCGCGCCGGACTCGTCGTCATTGAAAGCCTGGTTCAGGGGCTACTAAGGGAGTCCTGGATTAGGGGTGTTCGGGTAGTCGGACTATACCTTCAGCCGGACTCCTGGTCTATGAATATACAAGATTGAAGACTTCGTCCCGTGTCCGGATGGGACTTTCCTTGGCGTGGAAGGCAAGCTTGGCGATGCGGATATTCAAGATCTCCTACCATTGTAACCGACTCTACGTAACCCTAACCCTATCCGGTGTCTATATAAACCGGAGGGTTGTAGTCCGTAGGCAATCAAATCCATATACAACAATCATACCATAGGCTAGCTTCTTGGGTTTAGCCTCCTTGATCTCATGGTAGATCTCCTCTTGTACTACCCATATCATCAATATTAATCAAGCAGGACGTAGGGTTTTACCTCCATCAAGAGGGCCCGAACCTGGGTAAAAACATCGTGTCCCTTGTCTCTTGTTACCATCCGGCCTTGACGCACTGTTCGGGACCCCCTACCCGAGATCCGCCGGTTTTGACACCGACACCCGCCATAGTCCGCGTGTTGTCTCTCGACCACCTTCGACTTCAGATTGAAGACTTTGATGTTGGGTTTCGTAGTAATTTCAAAAAAAATCCTACGCACACGCAAGATCATGGTGATGCATAGCAACGAGAGGGAGAGTGTGATCTACGTACCCTTGTAGACCGACAGCGGAAGCGTTTGACAACGTGGTTGATGTAGTCGTACGTCTTCACGATCCGACCGATCCAAGCACCGTTACTCCGGCACCTCCGAGTTCTTGGCACACGTCAGCTCGATGACGATCCCCGGGCTCCGATCCAGCAAAGCGTCGGGGAGGAGTTCCGTCAGCACGACGGTGGTGACGATCTTGATGTTCTACCGTCGCAGGGCTTCGCCTAAGCACCGCTACAATATGACCGAGGTGGAATATGGTGGAGGGGGGCACCGCACACGGCTAAGGAACGATCACGAAGATCAACTTGTGTGTCTAGAGGTGCCCCCCTGCCCCCGTATATAAAGGAGCACGCCGGCCTAAAGGGGAGTCCTACTCCCACTGGGAGTAGGACTCCTTCCTTCCTTGTTGGAGTAGGAGAAGGGGAAAGAGGGGGAGAGGAAAAAGGAAAAGGGGGCTGCGCCCCTTGTCCAATTCGGACCAGAGGGGGGGCGCAGGCCTCCTTCCTTTTGGCCTCTCTCCTCTATTCCCGTATGGCCCAATAAGGCCCATATACTCCCCGGCGAATTCCCGTAACTCTCCGGTACTCCGAAAAATACCCGAATCACTCGGAACCTTTCCGATGTCCAATCATAGGCTTCCAATATATCAATCTTTACGTCTCCACCATTTCGAGACTCCTCGTCATGTCCGTGATCACATCCAGGACTCCGAACAACCTTCGGTACATCAAAATGCATAAACTCATAATAACTGTCATCGTAAACCTTAAGCGTGCGGACCCTACGGGTTCGAGAACAATGTAGACATGACCGAGACACGTCTCCGGTCAATAACCAATAGCGGAACCTGGATGCTCATATTGGCTCCTACATATTCTATGAAGATCTTTATCGGTCAGACCGCATAACAACATACGTTGTTCCCTTTGTCATCGGTATTTTACTTGCCCGAGATTCGATCGTCGGTATCTCAATACCTAGTTCAATCTCGTTACCGGCAAGTCTCTTTACTCGTTCCGTAATACAATCTCACAACTATAACTCATTAGTTGCAATGCTTGCAAGGCTTATGTGATGTGCATTACCGAGAGGGCCCAGAGATACCTCTCCGACAATCGGAGTGACAAATCCTAATCTCGAAATACACCAACCCAACATGTACCTTTGGAGACATCTGTAGAGTACCTTTATAATCACCCATTTACGTTGTGACGTTTGGTAGCACACAAAGTGTTCCTCCGGCAAACGGGAGTTGCATAATCTCGTAGTCATAGGAACATGTATAAGTCATGAAGAAAGCAACAGCAACATACTAAACGATCGGGTGCTAAGCTAATGGAATGGGTCATGTCAATCAGATCATTCAACTAATGATGTGATCCCGTTAATCAAATGACAACTCTTTGTCCATGGGTAGAAACATAACATATCTTTGATTAATGAGCTAGTCAAGTAGAGGCATACTAGTGACACTCTGTTTGTCTATGTATTCACACATGTATTATGTTTCCGGTTAATACAATTCTAGCATGAATAATAAACATTTATCATGATATAAGGAAATAAATAATAACTTTATTATTGCCTCTAGGGCATATTTCCTTCAGTCTCCCACTTGCACTAGTCAATAATCTAGTTCACATCACCATGTGATTTAACACTAATAGTTCACATCTTTATGTATTAGTTCACATCTTCATGTGACCAACACCCAAAGGGTTTACTAGATTCAGTAATCTACTTCACATCGCTATGCGATTAACACCCAAAGAGTACTAAGGTGTGATCATGTTTTGCTTGTGAGAGAATCTTAGTCAACGGGTCTGCCACATTCAGATCCGCATGTATTTTGCAAATTTCTATGTCAACAATGCTCTTCATGGAGCTACTCTAGCTAATTGCTCCCACTTTCAATATGTATCTAGACCGAGACTTAGAGTCATCTAGATTAGTGTCAAAACTTGCATCGGCGTAACCCTTTACGACGAACCTTTTTTTTCACTTCCATAATCGAGAAACATATCCTTATTCCACTAAGGATAATTTTGACCGCTGTCCAGTGATCTACTCCTAGATCACTATCGTATTCCCTTGCCAAACTCAGTGGTAGGGCATACAATAGATCTGGCATACAGCATGGCATACTTTATAGAACCTATGACTGAGGCATAGGGAATGACTTTCATTCTCTTTCTATCTTCTGTCGTGGTCGGGCTTTGAGTCTTACTCAACTTCACACCTTGTAACACAGGCAAGAAACCTTTTCTTTGACTGTTCCATTTTGAACTACTTCAAAATCTTGTCAAGGTATGTACTCATTGAAAAAAAAAACTTATCAAGTGTCTTGATCTATCTCTATAGATCTTGATACTCAATATGTAAGCAGCTTCACCGAGGTCTTTCTTTGAAAAACTCCTTTCAAACACTCCTTTATGCTTTGCAGAATAATTCTACATTATTTCCGATCAACAATATGTCATTCACATATACTTATCAGAAATGTTGTAGTGCTCCCACTCACTTTCTTATAAATACAGGCTTCACCGCAAGTCTGTATAAAACTATATGCTTTGATCAACTTATCAAAGCGTATATTCCAACTCCGAGATGCTTGCACCAGTCCATAGATGGATCGCTGGAGCTTGCATATTTTGTTAGCACCTTTAGGATTGACAAAAACCTTCTGGTTGCATCATATACAACTCTTCTTTAATAAATCCATTAAGGAATGCAGTTTTGTTTATCCATTTGCCAGATTTCATAAAATGCGGCAATTGCTAACATGATTCGGACAGACTTAAGCATAGATACGAGTGAGAAACTCTCATCGTAGTCAACACCTTGAACTTGTCGAAAACCTTTTGCGACAATTCTAGCTTTGTAGATAGTAACACTACTATCAGCGTCCGTATTCCTCTTGAAGATCCATTTATTCTCAATGGCTCCGATCATCGGGCAAGTCAACAGTCCATACTTTGTTCTCATACATGGATCCCATCTCAGATTTCATGGCCTCAAGCCATTTTGCGGAATCTGGGCTCATCATCGCTTCCTCATAGTTCGTAGGTTCGTCATGGTCAAGTAACATGACCTCCAGAACAGGATTACCGTACCACTCTGGTGCGGATCTCACTCTGGTTTACCTACGAGATGTTGTAGTAACTTGATCTGAAGTTACATGATCATCATCATTAGCTTCCTCACTAATTGGTGTATGTAGTCACAGGAACAGATTTCTGTGATGAACTACTTTCCAATAAGGGAGAAGGTACAATATCCTTATCAAGTTCTACTTTCCTCCCACTCACTTCTTTCGAGAGAAACTCCTTCTCTAGAAAGGATCCATTCTTAGCAACGAATGTCTTGCCTTTGGATCTGTGATAGAAGGTGTACCCAACAGTAACTTTTTGGGTATCCTATGAAGACACACTTTTCCGATTTGGGTTTGAGCTTATCAGGATGAAACTTTTTCACATAAGCATTGCAACCCCAAACTTTAAGAAACGACAACTTTGGTTTCTTGCCAAACCACAGTTCATACGGTGTCATCTCAACAGATTTAGATGGTGCCCTTTTAACGTGAATGCAGCTGTCTCTAATGCATAACCCCAAAACGATAGTGGTAGATCGGTAAGAGACATCATAGATTGCACTATATCCAATAAAGTACGGTTATGACGTTCGGACACACCATTATGCTGTGGTGTTCCATGTGGCATGAGTTTGTGAAACTATTCCACATTGTTTTAATTGAAGACCAAACTCGTAACTCAAATATTTGTCTCCGCGATCAGATCGTAGAAACTTTATTTTCTTGTCACAATGATTTTCCACTTCACTCTGAAATTCTTTGAACTTTTCAAATGTTTCAGACTTATGTTTCATCAAGTAGATATACCCATATCTGCTCAAATCATCTGTGAAGTTCAGAAAATAACGATACTTGCCGTGAGCCTTAACACTCATCGGACCGCATACATCAGTATGTATTATTTCCAATAAGTCAGTTGCTCGCTCCGGAGAACGGAGTCTTAGTCATCTTGCCCATGAGGCATGGTTCGCAAGCATCAAGTGATTCATAATCAAGTGATTCCAAAATCCCATCAGCATGGAGTTTCTTCATGCGCTTTACACCAATATGACCTAAACAGCAGTGCACAAATAAGTTGCACTATCATTATTAACTTTGCATCTTTTGGTTTCAATATTATGATTATGTGTATCACTACGATCGAGATCCAACGAACTATTTTCATTGGG
>NW_024113421.1:0-48515 GCF_003073215.2 Triticum urartu | reverse complement strand
CATGAGAAGATATTTGAAACAAGGAAAAAGATATGATCAACACCGAAAGCTTGAATTGGTTCCACCGGAGAAGAAAATGAGTGACGAGAGACGAACTTGAAGCTTCGTTAGCATCTTCCTGAGAATCACCGGGTAAGAACATGAAGGAAAAGAATGGAGAGACTTCACATCAATGAAGGATACTTGAATAATAAATCTGAGTCCTTGAAGAAAACAAGGGTGGGAGGGAGGGAAAACAAAGGCCACTTGGAGACAGATGAAACAAACACCGTTCAGAAGAAACTGATATTTGATCATGCGGATGTTGAAATGATCGGATCCACTTGAAGAGAAACACGCCGGTTAAAAGGATTGACAAAAACAATCTTGATGATCAAGAAGGATTGGTATTCATAACGGAGTATGAGAACACCATTTGGGGAAGGTATGGAATCAACATTTGACTTCGAAGCAACTCGAATACCACAACTCAAAAACAAAACAAAGGATTGGCTTGCGGAATAAGCTAGAACAAACATATGATAGAGATTTCGTCCGAAGTTTTCGTGGTGGGGCCTACACGGGCTCGATCGTACAACACCATCATGTACAAGGAAGTGCACATGACATACGAAGCGTCCCCGAGTCAGCATAGCCAAGGACTCTTTAAGACACAATGATACCACTGTAAAACCGACCGTGAATAGGCGGACCACTAGTCGTCGAACCCCAATTTCATACCATACATCTGTCGGAAAGATATCCTAAGAGCTACTTGAATTCCCACCTATGAAACTCCTGAACCTTTCCGGTTATGCAATCAGGTGTTGGGGATACAGGGGAAGCATAATATCTCACCCAAACTAGCAAATCCTACATCCAGCTGTATCCATCCTTCAACACATAACCAAGAAACCTTCGGAAATCATCTACCTCAACCTTCGAAAAGCATACGTTATACGAGTTATGGCAATACTCCCGAACTCCCGCCCCAGTACTGGGTGGCGTCGAGGTTATCTCACCAACGAACTGCATAAAAGAGATTTTCGATGTCGGCGTACTAAACTCAGGTATTCCAGAACTGCAACGATAAAATTATGATGACAACACCTCAGAGCTCAACTCCCCGAGACACTTCCACAAAACCCCTGACAGGAGGCACCAAGACAATGTTCTCGTCATAAAACCATCGGAACGATTCCAAGATACCCGCGTGATCCTAAATTTTTTTTAGTGAAATTTGAGAAGAGAAGAGTCAAAACTCTACATCGGGAAGCCTTACCAGAGCGATGAGGAGACTGGGAAGTAAAAGAATTCCTAACTCTCCGATATATATAATCCTAGATGACTCAAAACATTTTTCTAGACACAACTCGGCCGCTAAAAACGATCAAGCAATGGGGCTCCTAAGGTTGGGGAAGGCTCTGATTACCAACTTATAACACCCTCGATGCGACTATATCTCCCACGTGTCGAGGCACGACTTAGAGGCATAATCGCATTGAAGGCATATGTCGCAAGTGAGGTAATCTTCACACAACCCATGTAATATAATAAGGGAAAGAGATTACGTAGTTGGCTTACAATCGCCACTTCACACAATTATATGAATAAAGCATTACATCATCCAGATACAATCAAGGTCCGACTACGGAACCCAAAACAAAAGAAGAACCCCAAATGCGACAAAGGTCCCCGATCGACCCCAACTGGGCTCCACTACTGATCAACTAGAACGAAACAACATAAAGGACGAGATCTTCGTAGAGCTCCTCCTTGAGCTTGGTTGTGTCATCTGCAAGGACTCATCGGCACCTGCATCTGGAGTTATAGTATCTGTGAGCCACAGGGACTCAGCAATCTCGCACCCTCGCGATCAAGACTATTTAAGCTTATGGGTAAGGTAAAAGTATGAGGTGGAGCTGCAGCAAGCGACTAGCATATATGGTGGCTAACATACGCAAATGAGAGCGAGAAGAGAAGGCAAAGCACGGTCGATGAAACTATGATCAAGAAGTGATCCTAAACCAACCTACGTCAAACATAACTCCAACACCGTGTTCTCTTCCCGGACTCCGCCGGAAAGAGACCATCACGGTTACACACGCAGTTGATGTATTTTAATTAAGGTCGACTTTAGGTTTTCTACAACCGGACGTTAACAAATTCCCATCTGCCCATAACCGCGGGCACGGCTTTCGAAAGTTCAAATCCCTGCAGGGGTGTCCCAACTTATCCCATCACAAGCTCTCACGATCAACGAAGGAATAGACCTCCTCCCGAGACATTCCGATCAGACTCGGTATCCCGGTACAACAAGACATTTCGACAGGGTAAAACTAAACCAGCAACACCACCCAGATGTGCCGACAAATCCCGATAGGAGCTACACATATCTCGTTCTCAGGGCACACCGGATGAGCAAGACGTCGGGTAAGCCAGCCCAGAGTTGCCCCTGGTAGCCTCGGACATCGCTCAGTTGGACCAACACTCAGAGGAGCACTGGCCCGGGGGGGTAAAATAATGATGACCCTTGGGCTGGCCGACCCAAGGGAAAGAAAAAGGCTAGGTGGCGAATGGTAAAACCAATGTTGGGCATTGCTGGAAGAGCTTTACTTAAGGCGAACTGTCAAGGGGTTCCCCTAATAGCCCAACCGCGTAAGGGACGCAAAATCCGGGAACATAACACCGATATGACGGAAACTAGGGCGGCAAGAGTGGAACAAAACACCAGGCATAAGGCCGAGCCTTCCACCCTTTACCAAGTATATAGATGCATTAATTAAATAAGATATATAGTGATATCCCAACAAGTAAACATGTTCCAACAAAGAACAACAACTCCATGTTCCAACAAGGAACAAACTTCAATCTTCACCTGCAACTAACAACGCTATAAGAGGGGCTGAGCGAAGCGGTAACATAGCCAATCAACGGTTTGCTAGGACAAGGTGGGTTAGAGGCTTGGTTCGACAATATGGGAGGCATGATAAGCAAGTGGTAGGTATCGCAGCATAGGCATAGCAAAAGAGCGAGCAACTAAGCAAGCAAAGATAGAAGTGATTTCGAGGGTATGATCATCTTGCCTGAAATCCCGCAAGGAAGAAGAACGAGTCCATGAAGAAGACAAACGGACGTAGACGAACGGGTCCTCACAAACACGACGTTACCAGAACCAACCCGAAGAAGCAAACACCGGAAAAGAAGCACACAATATAGTAAACAACCAACACATGAACATGGTATGATATGCGGGATGCGATGCGGGAGCAAAATGCAAGATATGACAGGCAATGCATGAACCTGGCCTCAACTTGGAAAACCAAGTGTGCCACTGGAAAGATGAGATGAAATCACTTGAAAACGATATAAAGAACGCCGGAATCGGAGTTACGGTTTGGAAATGGCAAGTGATTCAAAAATGACACCGGTCTGCGATTTACAGCAAGTAGCCATCTAAATGCAACGAAATGAACATGCTACAGCCCCCAAACATGACAACAAAATAAATGGCAGGGATGCATTCAAGATGCTTAACAAAAGTCTAGCACTGAGCTACGGCCAATTCATCCATTAACAGGTTCAAACAAGCATGGCAAAAATGCATATGGGAAACAGATCTCAGACTTTTAGTGAAATCAACACTTGTTTGGAATTTCAGATCAGGTAGCCCTCTTCGGAGCAACAAAACTACATGCTACAGGATCTGAACATGGTAAAGTAAAGCATGGCATGGAGCTACTCAAAGAGCTTAACAAAAGTCCCTTAGTGACCTTGAGCCAAAAGGGATCAGAAAAATACAATTGCAAGCATGTGAACATGGCAAAAACATAATCAGTTTTCAGACTTGGTGAAAACTGACACATGTTGAAATATAACTCAAGTAGGCATGTTTACGAGCTCGATGCACTCACTACAGTGCAAGTCATGGCAAGACAAGCATACACCCATAAAGAAGGCACAAAATGCAATCTAGACATGGCAATAACAATAGCATAGCATGCATGGATCAACTACAACATCACCGGCAAAATTGCAAACAAGTTGACAATCTACCCAGATTCACAAAGTAGCAAAATTAGAGCTCAATTGACTCAAGCTAGGGTGCTCCATAATTGCAAACAAAGACATGGATGGATAGAGCACTACAATATTAACAAAACATCCTTACTGATCATCCTCAAAAGAGGCACGGATCACTAGGAAACAACATGAACATATGGCATCATGAGATAAACAGCTCCAGGACTTAGTGGAATTACTAAGTCCCTGAAAACAGACTTAGCAAGTGCACTCACTTTGCAAGCTTGTGCTAGTCACCACACACATCACAAAAATACATGGGTTGCACCTCTGGAAAGATGACAAAACCCTTAACAAAACACATGTAGAACTCATGGGCATAGCATGCACACATTAATCATGGAAAAAATGACAAAAACCTAAACGGAGTAGCAGATCTGACAATTAACTCAAGTAGCCCTCTTCTCACAGCATTTCGGGCATCAAGATGAACTCAAATGAAAATGGTGCAATGGAATGAAATGATTTACTCTCTGAGATGAACATTTTGATATGCTATATGCATGAATCGGAGCTACGGATGCAAAGTTACGATGCGATGAACAGGAGCACTTGGATCTGGGATTTTCGGGACTTAGTGAAAATATACCTCCGGAAAAAGTCAAACCGGGACGAAGTGGAGCGGGACGGAGCGGTCCCGGCGCGGGCGTGTCGTTTGGATCGGGGACCGGTGGATCTGGTCCCGATCCGGATCTGATCTGACCGGAGCTCCGGCGAGGCGCGGCGATTCCGGCGAGCTGAGGTGGAGGCGCGGCGAGGCGGCGGGGTTCCGGCGGGCTGAGGCGGAGGCGCGGCGAGGCGGCGGTGCTCCGGCGGGCGGTGGCGCGGCGATTCCGGCGATGGAGATCGGCGCACGGCGGCGGAGGTGCGCCAATGGCGGCGCGGCGGAGTGGCCGGCCGACGTGGACGTGCACGCGGCAGCCCTCGGGCGGCGCGACGGGAAGAGCGGGCGGGCGGCGCGATGGGCTCGGGGGGGGGGGCGAACCGGGCCCCGACGGGCCGGCGGCGGGGCTGAGGAGAGAGAGGGAGGCGCGGGCGACACATGGCGGCGGCGGATTCGGCGCAGGGGAGGCCGGACATGTTCAGGCGCGGGCGGTTTTGTCCGGCGGTGCGAGGTGGACGAAGGTTAGGGTTCATCCGCGAAAATTTCGGGGATGTCCACATATTTATAGGTAGAGGGAGCTAGGAGAGTCCAAATGAGGTGCGGTTTTCGGCCACGCGATCGTGATCGAACGACCGAGATGATGGAGCAGGTTTAGATGGGTTTGGGGCCAAATTGGAGGGGTGTTGGGCTGCAACACACACGAGGCCTTTTCGGTCCCTCGGTTAACCGTTGGAGTATCAAACGAAGTCCAAATGGTACGAAACTTGACAGGCGGTCTACCGGTAGTAAACCAAGGCCGCATGGAAAGTCTCGGTCCAATCCGGAAATGTTTAATCCCCACACACGAAAGAAAGCTAGAAATGACCACCGGAGGAGAACGAAGCGCCGGAATGCAAAACGGACAACGGGGAAAATGCTCGAATGCATGAGATGAACACGTATGCAAATGCAATGCACATGATGACATGGTATGAGATGCATGAAAACGAAAACAACACACGGAGACAAAGACCCGAACCCGAGAAATAAATATAACTTAACGCCGGAAACGGCAAGAGTTGGAGTACAAATTGGGGAAGTTAATCTGGGGCGTTACAGCGTAGTGGGGGACCGCCATGAACTTGGCCAAGGCGGGTCGGCCGAGTAGCGCATGGTATGGGCTCTCAAGGTCCACCACCTCAAACCAAACCGACTCTCGGCGGAAGTGATCTTTGTCTCCGAAGAGGACATCCATCAGGATCTTGCCGATTGGTGAGCAGGAAAGCCCAGGAACAATGTCGTGGAACACGGTCCGGCTGTTCTGAAGTTGTCTTTGCTTGATTCCTAACTTCTCCATGGTGTCCTTGTATAGGATATTGATGTTGCTGCCTCCGTCTATCAGAACTCGCGAGAAACGCGCGGCTCGTCTATCCATAGCAAAGGTGGCGTCCAAGACCAAGGCATAGGAGCCCGGACTTGGCATCACCTCTGGGTGGTCAACCTTGCTCCAGCTGATGGGCTTCTCGGACCAGTGCATGAACTCTGGCATCTCTGATGCTACCGCATTCACCTCTTGTCACTGCAGCCGCCTGCTGCGTCGATCAGCAGCCATGAGGGTAAACACCATGTAGGCTCCGTGTTCTTCAGGGTATTCATCTTGTACCGCGCCGACTGGCCTGACAGCCGGCTGCTGGGGTGGAGGCGGAGGCGGCTGCCCAGCAGGCGGGGGAGGCAGGAGGCCGTCTCCCTTGGCGATCCTGGTGAGCCAGTGGCACTTCCGGGTGGTGTGATTCGACGGCTTTGCGCTGCTATGGAACTTGCAAGGTCCATCCAGGGTCTGCTCGTAGGAGAAGGCCGGCAACTAGTTTGGCTTGCCGCCTTTCTGTCGCTTGGGCGGAGGCGGCCCATCCGGCTGCTCGGCTTCAACGGTCGCGACCTGCCGGCTGCTGGAAGCCGGCGGCGGGGCCTTGCGCTTGTGGTCGCCCTGCTGTTGTCGCCGGCTGGCGTCTCCCGCCGGAGTTCTTGGAGCTTGAGGGGCCACTTTGCCAGTCGTGCTGATTTGAATCTCCGCCTTCATGGAGGAGTCGGTCGTGGCGTATTTGTCCGCTATGATCAGCAGCTCGTCGAGGGTTTCTGGCTCGTCGCAGAGAAGCTTGTGCTTGAGGAGGGTGCCTTCTCTGCACCCGGCTGTGAAGTACTCGATGGCCTGCACCTCGTGCACGCCCTCGCAGGAGTTCCGAAGCTCGGCCCAACGTGTGAGGTAATCGCGAGTCGACTCGTCGGGGCCTTGCACACACAAGGAGAGCTGACGAGGCTTGGGAGGACGCTTGTACGTGCTGGTGAAGTTGCGGACGAACGCTTCGGTGAAGTCGACCCAGCTGTTGATGCTGCGGGGCTTCAGGCTGTTCAGCCATGTCCGGGCCGTGCCCTGGAGCATGAGCGGAACATACTTTACGGTGACACGCTTGTTGCCGTTTGCTATGCTGACAGCCGTGGAGTAGTCGACTAGCCAGTCTTCCGGCTTCACGGGGCCGGTATACTTGGGTGTGTCTCTTGGGAGCGTGAACCCTCTGGGAAAGGGCTCGTCTCGAATGCGGGGCCCGAAACAAGGCGGACCCACCTCGTCTTCTTCTTCCAGCGCCATGGATCGGTGAAGTCGGTCGATTCAGTGGCGGGCGTCATTCTCTCCAACTCCTTCTCAGCGGCCAAGGTGGTCACCGAGAGTCGGATGGTCAACTGGCGGCGGGGAGACTCGCCTCTCCTTGCGAGGAGGGGGAGGCGGACAGTCGTCTCGTCGTTCCACTGCTCTCGGGCGGCCGTCTCGGTCGCGCTCTATGGTAATGTGCGTCTGACTGTGGCTGACAACCGGATCCTTGTCTCTTCTTCCTCGGGCGCCGCCAGTCGGCGTCCGAGACGTCGCGCCTTGATCTCGGCGAAGGTCGTCGTTTTGCCGCTGCGGCACCTCCGTGCGGCAGCCGGCCTCGTTCTGCGCGGCGGCCGCGTTGAGGAGCCGCTGGACTCGCTCCATCATGAGGCGGCGTTCTTCGCCCTCGAAATTGTCCAACTCATCCGCCACTGCCTGGGCAGCTCGGATGTTCTCCGCTGGTGTAGCGTACACAGGGCGGCTTGCCCCAAACAGGTTGGCGATGGCCACGCCGCTCTGCTGGACCGCGCCAAGGCGGCTGGGCCCCGCCGGGGCCGGCAAGCCGCCGACGGCGCGATCCATCTCCCATTGGTAGGCTTCTGACAAGCGTCTCATGCTTGCCAGCTTCTTCGCGCCTTCGACGAGCTGAAGGCGGCGCGCCTCCAACGTCTCTACGTCAGCGTCTTCCAGAATGTGCGCAGTTAGGTCTTGTAGCGCTGCGCCGAGTGAGTCGTGCGCTCTTCCGCCGGGGAGCTCGTCATGACTGATGACAAGCACCTCGGTGACGGTGCTTCCATCGCTCTCCGCGCGAGGGAGAGGTTCGTCGTAGACCACCACATTAGTGGGGAATGCGTCGAGCGACGCGGTGTCGGAGTCGACCAGCATTGGGTCGGTGGAGCCTACAGACTCCAAGTCTACGGCAGGCCCGCCGGAAACGTGGAGTTGATCGAGGAGGCCCGTGAGGAGGCTCTCGGAGCCGCCCGTGCCTGTGTTGGATGCAGGTTCGTCGGAGAGGCGAACCTCGCCGACAAGTTCGGCCAGGCAGCCGGCTGCGCAGGCGATCTCAACGCCGCGCAGCGCGTCAGCGCAAACTCCGTCTAGCATGCCTGGCTGGCTGCGCTCGCCAGGGATGAAAAGGGTTCCCGTCCAGAACAGGTCTCCGGACGGCGGTGCACCAGGCCCCAAGGTGGGCGCCAAATGTCGGGGGTTAGGTGCGACATATGCCAAAGGATGGCTTATCATGGTGGGGGCGAGTAGAACGTCGTCGGTGCCTGGAAATGGGATGAGGCGAAGACATGCACGCCGGCAAATCTTACCCAGCTTCAGGGCTCTCCGGGGAGATAATACCCCTACTGCTGCTCTGCGGGGTCTCCGCATGATCACTATGGCAAAGTGTTTACACGATTGCTCCTTGAGCTGTTTCCTGGAGGTAGGAGAGGGCAAGGCTATCTCTCTCCCTCCTATATGATCTGGCCTAGAGCTAATGGGTTCCAACCCTTTGCATGGGTACCCTGGGGGGTTTATATAGGCCTACCGCCCGGGGGTACAATGGTAATCCAGCTGGACGCGGGCCCAGCCGTCAGCGCCTCTGGCCTCCGTCTTCCTTGCCGACCGCTGGGGCCGCTGACTGGTGAGCCCCGCCGACTGGCCTGGTACGGAGCCGACAGGCCGCGTCCGCCGCGGGCGGGTCTTGCCGGCGGCTGATTACTGTAGCCGTGCTTCTAATGACGCGGGCTTGATCATGGGGTCATGGCAACAGCCCCGCCGCCTGGCGGGCGATCACTATTGCCACTCTCCATCACATCTTGATTAATGGCGCGTGGGCCCCGGGGGAGAGCTCGGCCGACTCCCCGGGGCCAACTCCCGACGGGTTCGTCTGGTGGTCCTGTTGCCGTCTCCTGGGGTCTCACTGACTGGTGAGGCCCGCTGCCTCTGGGCCGTACAGACAAGCCGTCGTGGGTGCAGGATTTGGTCCTGTGGTGCTGACGTCAGGGCCGGCATGGCAACAGTGCCACGCCGCACGGAGGTCTTCCGGGGTACGGCGTGTTGTGGCCGTGCCTGCCCTCGGTAAGGGGCGGGAGTGGGCTTCACTGTAGCCACTCCTCAGCCCCGTCCCTCTTGACGAGGTCATGGCGTTTGTTGGAGTCGCGGGCCGACTCCCCAAAGTCGGCTTCTCTGGAGGTCGCCAGTCAGGAGTCGGCTTATCATGAAGCCGTCCATGGATTCGGCCGGGTGTGGGCAGTCGGCCGTCTTGCTGCCGACTTCTCAGAAGGCGGCTCTTCGTTCTGGGGCCTTGAGGGGCGCAGCCTGCCCCGATGTCTTGAAAGGTTCTGGGCCTCGGGTTGGCCTACCCGTGGCCCATTTCTCCGACACTTTCTTTGCTTGATCCATTTTGAACTTCTTCAAAACTTTGTCAAGGTATGTGCTTTGTGAAAGTCCAATTAAGTGTCTTGATCTATCTCTATAGATTTTGATGCCTAATATATAAGCAGCTTCACTGAGGTCTTTCATTGGAAAACTCTTATTCAAGTATTCCTTTATGCTATCCAGAAATTCTATATCATTTCCAATCAGTAATATGTCATCCACATATAATATCAGAAATGCTACAGAGCTCCCACTCACTTTCTTGTAAATACAGGCTTCTCCAAAAGTCTGTACAAAACCAAATGCTTGATCACACTATCAAAGCGATTATTCCAACTCCGAGAGGCTTGCACCAGTCCATAAATGGATCGCTGGAGCTTGCACACTTTGTTAGTTCCCTTTGGATTGACAAAACCTTCTGGTTGCATCATATACAACGCTTCTTCCAGGTATCCATTCAGGAATGCAGTTTTGACATCCATTTGCCAAATTTCATAATCATAAAATGCGGCAATTGCTAACATGATTCGGATAGACTTAAGCATCGCTACGGGTGAGAAGGTCTCATCGTAGTCAATCCCTTGAACTTGTTGAAAACCTTTCGCAACAAGTCGAGCTTTGTAGATAGTAACATTACCGTCAGCGTCAGTCTTCTTCTTGAAGATCCATTTATTCTCAGTTGCTTGCCGATCATCGGGCAAGTCAACCAAAGTCCATACGTTGTTCTCATACATGGATCCCATCTCAGATTTCATGGCCTCAAGCCATTTTGGGGGAATCTGGGCTCACCATCGCTTCTTCATAGTTCGTAGGTTCATCATGATCTAGTAACATGACTTCCAGAACAGGATTACTGTACCACTCTGGTGCGGATCTTACTTTGGTTGATCTACGAGGTTCAGTAATAACTTGATCTGAAGTTTCACGATCATCATCATTAACTTCCTCACTAATTGGTGTAGGCGTCACAGAAACCGGTTTTTGTGATGAACTACTTTCCAATAGGGGAGCAGGTATAGTTACCTCATCAAGTTCTACTTTCCTCCCACTCACTTCTTTCGAGAGAAACTCCTTCTCTAGAAAGGATTCATTCTTAGCAACGAATGTCTTGCCTTCGAATCTGTGATAGAAGGTGTACCCAACAGTCTCCTTTGGGTATCCTATGAAGACACATTTCTCCGATTTGGGTTCGAGCTTATCAGGTTGAAGCTTTTTCACATAAGCATCGCAGCCCCAAACTTTTAGGAATGACAACTTTGGTTTCTTGTCAAACCACAGTTCATAAGGCGTCGTTTCAACGGATTTCGATGGTGCCCTATTTAACGTGAATGCGGCCGTCTCTAAAGCATAACCCCAACACAATAGCGGTAAATCAGTAAGAGACATCATAGATCGCACCATATCTAGTAAAGTACGATTACGACGTTCGGACACACCATTACGCTGTGGTGTTCCGGGTGGCGTGAGTTGCGAAACTATTTCGCATTGTTTCAAATGTAGACCAAACTCGTAACTCAAATATTCTCCTCCACGATCAGATCGTAGAAACTTTATTTTCTTGTTATGATGATTTTCAACTTCACTCTGAAATTCTTTGAACTTTTCAAATGTTTCAGACTTATGTTTCATTAAGTAGATATACCCATGTCTGCTTAAATCATCTGTGAAGGTGAGAAAATAACGATATCCGCCACGAGCCTCAACATTCATCGGAACACATACATCTGTACGTATGATTTCCAACAAATTTGTTGCTCTCTCCATAGTTCCGAAGAACGGCGTTTTGGTCATCTTGCCCATGAGGCACGGTTCGCAAGTACCAAGTGATTCATAATCAAGTGGTTCCAAAAGTCCATCAGTATGGAGTTTCTTCATGCGCTTTACACCGATATGACCTAAACGGCAGTGCCACAAATAAGTTGCACTATCATTATCAACTCTGCATCTTTTGGCTTCAACATTATGAATATGTGTATCATTACTATCGAGATTCATCAAAAATAGACCACTCTTCAAGGGTGCATGACCATAAAAGATGTTACTCATATAAATAGAACAACCATTATTCTCTGATTTAAATGAATAACCGTCTCACATCAAACAAGATCCAGATATAATGTTCATGCCTAACGCTGGCACCAAATAACAATTATTTAGGTCTAATACTAATCCCGAAGGTAGATGTAGAGGGAGTGTGCCGACCGCGATCACATCGACTTTGGAACCATTTCCCACGCGCATCGTCACCTCGTCCTTAGCCAGTGTTCGCTTAATCCGTAGTCCCTGTTTCGAGTTGCAAATATTAGCAACAGAACCAGTATCAAATAACCAGGTGCTACTGCGAGCTCTAGTAAGGTACACATAAATAACATGTACTCCCTCCGTTTGGAATTACTTGTCGCGGAAATGGATGTATCTAGACGTATTTTAGTTCTAGATACATCCATTTCCGAGACAAGTAATTCTGAACGGAGGGAGTATATCACATATACCTTTGTTCACCTTGCCATCCTTCTTATTTGCCAAATACTTGGGGCAGTTCCGCTTCCAGTGACCAGTCTGCTTGCAGTAGAAGCACTCAGTTTCAGGCTTAGGTCCAGACTTAGGTTTCTTCTCCTGAGTAGCAACTTTCTTGTTGTTCTTCTTGAAGTTCCCCTTCTTCTTCCCTTTGCCCTTTTTCTTGAAACTGGTGGTCTTATTGACCATCAACACTTAATGCTCCTTCTTGATTTCTATGTCCGTAGCCTTTAACATTGCGAAGAGCTCGTGAATAGTCTTATTCATCCCTTGCATATTATAGTTCATCACGAAGCTTTTGTAGCTTGGTGGCAGTGATTGAAGAACTATGTCAATGACACTATCAACAAGAAGATTAACTCCCAGTTGAGTCAAGTGATTATGATACCCAGACATTTTGAGTATATGTTCACTAACAGAACTATTCTCCTCCATCTTGCAGCTATAGAACTTATTGGAGACTTCATATCTCTCAATCCGAGCATTTGCTTGAAATATTAACTTCAACTCCTGGAACATCTCATATGCTCCATGACGTTCAAAACGTCGTTGAAGTCCCGGTTCTAAGCCGTAAAGCATGGCACATTGAACTATCGAGTAGTCATCAGCTTTGCTCTGCCAGACGTTCTTAACATCGTCAGTTGCATCAGCAGCAGGTCTGGCACCCAGCGGTGCTTCCAGGATGTAATTCTTCTGTGCAACAATGAGGATAATCCTCAAGTTACGGACCCAGTCCGTGTAATTGCTACCATCATCTTTCAACTTTGCTTTCTCAAGGAACGCATTAAAATTCAATGGAACAACAGCACGGGCCATCTATCTACAATTAACATAGACAAGCAAGATACTATCAGGTATTAAGTTCATGATAAATTAAAGTTCAATTAATCATATTATTTAAGAACTCCCACTTAGAAAGACATCCCTCTAATCTTCTAAGTGATTACGTGATCCAAATCAACTAAACCATAACCGATCATCACGTGAAATGGAGTAGTTTTCAATGGTGAACATCACTATGTTGATCATATCTACTATATGATTCATGCACGACCTTTCAGTCTCAGTGTTCCGAGGCCATATCTGCATATGCTAGGCTCGTCAAGTTTAACCCGAGTATTCTGCGTGTGCAAAACTGGCTTGCACCCGTTGTAGATGGACGTAGAGCTTATCACACCCGATCATCACGTGGTGTCTGGGAACGACGAACTTTGGCAACGCTGCATACTCAGGGAGAACACTTTTATCTTGAAATTTAGTGAGAGATCATCTTATAATGCTACCGTCAATGAAAGCAAGATAAGATGCAAAAAAGATAAACATCACATGCAATCAATATAAGTGATATGATATGGCAGTTTTCATCTTGTGGTTGTGATCTCCATCTCCGAAACACCGTCATGATCACCATCGTCACTGGCGCGACACCTTGATCTCCATCGTAGCATCGTTGTCGTCTCGCCAATCTTATGCTTCTACTACTATCGCTACCGCTTAGTGATAAAGTAAAGCATTACAGGGCGATTGCATTGCATATAATAAAGCGACAACCATATGGCTCCTGCCAGTTGCCGATAACGTGGTTACCAAACATGATCATCTCATACAGTAAAATTTAGTATCATGTCTTGACCATATCACATCACAACATGCCCTGCAAAAACAAGTTAGACGTCCTCTACTTTGTTGTTGCAAGTTTTACGTGGCTGCTACGGGCTTAGCAAGAACCGTTCTTACCTACGCATCAAAACCACAATGATAGTTTGCCAAGTTGATGTTGTTTTAACCTTCGCAAGGACTGGGCGTAGCCACACTCGGTTCGACTAAAGTTGGAGAAACTGACACCCGCCAACCACCTATGTGCAAAGCACGTCGGTAGAACCAGTCTCACGTAAGCGTACGCGTAATGTCGGTCCGGGCTGCTTCATCCAACAATACCGCCGAACCAAAGTATGACATGCTGGTAAGCAGTATGACTTATATCGCCCACAACTCACTTGTGTTCTACTCGTGCATATAACATCAACGCATAAAACCTGGCTCGGATGCCCCTGTTGGGGAACGTAGTAATTTCAAAAAAATTCCTACGCACATGCAAGATCATGGTGATGCATAGCAACGAGAGGGGAGAGTGTTGTCCACGTACCCTCGTATACCGAAAGCGGAAGCGTTAGCACAACGCGGTTGATGTAGTCATACGTCTTCACGATCCAACCGATCAAGTACCAAACGTACGGCACCTCCGAGTTCAGCACACGTTCAGCCCGATGATGTCCCTCGAACTCCGATCCAGCCGAGTGTTGAGGGAGAGTTTCGTCAGCACGACGGCGTGGTGACGATGTTGATGTTCTACTGACACAGGGCTTCGCCTAAGCACCTCTACAGTATTATCGAGGTGGACTATGGTGGAGGGGGGCACCGCACACGGCTAAAAGATCAAACAGATCAATTGTTGTGTCTTTGGGATGCCCCCCTGCCCCGTATATAAAGGAGCAAGGGGGTGCGGCCGGCTAGGGAGGAGCCGCGCCAGGAGGAGTCCTACTCCCACCGGGAGTAGGACTCCCCCCCTTTCCTAGTTGGATTAGGACTTGGGAGGGAAAGAGTGGAGGAGAAGAAGGAAGGGGGGCGCCGCCCCCCTCTCCTTGTCCTATTCGGACTGGGGGGAGGGGCGTGCGGCCCTGCCCTAGCCGCCTCTCCTCTCTTTCACCTAGGCCCACTAAAGCCCATTAAGTTCCCGGGGGGTTCCGGCAACCTCCCGGTACTACGGTAAAATCCTGATTTCACCCGGAACACTTCCGATATCCAAACATAGGCTTCCAATATATCAATCTTCATGTCTCGACCATTTCGAGACTCCTCGTCATGTCCGTGATCACATCCGGGACTCCCAACAACCTTCGGTACATCAAAACATATAAACTCATAATATAACTGTCATCGTAACGTTAAGCATGCGGACCCTACGGGTTCGAGAACTATGTAGACATGACCGAGACACGTCTCCGGTCAATAACCAATAGCGGAACCTGTATGCTCATATTGGCTCCCACATATTCTACAAAGATCTTTATCGGTCAGACCGCATAACAACATACGTTGTTCCCTTTGTCATCGGTATGTTACTTGCCCGAGATTCGATCGTCGGTATCTCAATACCTAGTTCAATCATGTTACCGGCAAGTCTCTTTACTCGTTCAGTAATACATCATCCCGCAACTAACTCATTAGTTGCAATGCTTGCAAGGCTTAAGTGATGTGCATTACCGAGAGGGCCTAGAGATATGATACGTCTCCGTCGTATCTATAATTTTTGATTGTTTCATGCCAATATTATTCAACTTTCATATACTTTTTGGCAACTTTTTATATTATTTTTGGGACTAGCATATTGATCCAGTGCCCAGTGCCAGTTCCTGTCTGTTGCATGTTTTTGGTTTCGCAGAATATCCATATCAAACGGAGTCCAAACGGGATAAAAACGGACGGAGCTTATTTTTGGAAAATATGGAAAATTCGGAAGGAAAATCAGCGCGAACCAGTGCCTGAGGTGGTCACGAGGCAGGGGGCGCCCCCCTTAGGGCGCGCCCCTACCCTCGTGAGCCCACCGTAAGGCGGTTGACGCTCTTCTTTTGCCGCAAGAAAGCTTATATTCAGAGAAAAAAATCACGGCGAAGGTTTCAGGCCAATCGGAGTTACGGATCTCCATATATATACGAAACGGTGAAACAGAGCCAGAGAGAACGCATAAACAGAAAGAGACAGAGAGATAGATCCAATCTTGGAGGGGCTCTCGCCCCTCCCACGCCATGGGAGCCAAGGACCAGAGGGGAAACCCTTGTCCCATCTAGGGAGGAGGTCAAGGAAGAAGAAGAAGAAGGGGGCCCTCTCCCCCTTGCTTCCGGTGGCGCCGGAGCGCTGCCGGGGCCATCGTCATCACCGTCATCTTCACCAACAACTTCACCGCCATCATCACCAACTCTTCCCCCTCTATGCAGCGGTGTGACCTCTCTCTTACCTGCTGTAATCTCTACTTAAACATGGTGCTCAACGCTATATATTATTTCCCAATGATGTATGGCTATCCTATGATGTTTGAGTAGATCTGTTTTGTCCTAATGGCTATTTGATGATCGTGATTGGTTTGAGTTGTATGTTTTATTATTGGTGTTCTCCTATGGTGCTCTCCGTGTCACGCAAGCGTGAGGGATTCCCGCTGTAGGGTTTGCAATATGCTTGTGATTTGCTTATGGTGGGTGGCGTGAGTGACAGAAGCACAGACCCGAGTAAGTAGGTTGTTTGCGTATGGGATAAAGGGGACTTGATACTTTAATGCTATGGTTGGGTTTTACCTTAATGAATCTTTAGTAGTTGCGGATGCTTGCTAGAGTTCCAATCATAAGTGCATATGATCCAGGTAGAGAAAGTATGTTAGCTTATGCCTCTCCCTCAAATAAAATTGGAACAATGATTACCGGTCTAGTTATCGACTGCCTAGGGACAAATAACTTTCTTGTTGACAAAATCTCTCTACTAAAACTAATTTAGTTGTGTCTTTATCTAAACAGCCCCTAGCTTTTATTTTTGTGTTCTTTACTTTCTCGCAAGCTTACCCAAAAACACCTACAAAGTACTTCTAGTTTCATACTTGTTCTAGGTAAAGCGAACGTCAAGCGTGCGTACAGTTGTATCGGTGGTCGATAGAACTTGAGAGAATATTTGTTCTACCTTTAGCTCCTCGTTGGGTTCGACACTGTTACTTATCGAAAGAGGCTACAATTGATCCCCTATACTTGTGGGTTATCAAGACCTTTTTCTGGCGCCGTTGCCGGGGAGACATAGCGTGGGGTGAATATTCTCGTGTGTGCTTGTTTGCTTTATCACTAAGTAATTTGTATTTGTTGTTCATAGTTGTTTCCTATCTTTAGTTATGGGTAGGAAACGCAAAATACCAAAAAAATAGTGGTACCTACTGAACCAATGGTTGAAGAACCACTCAAAATCTATCACACTGCTGAAGCTTATTACTTGGATCATCTTCGATCCCTATGTGCTCGTGCTGAAACCCCAACTAGCTTAGTTGAGGGCAAATCTTTAGATGAGCATGCTTGTTTTGTGCGACACCGAATATCTGAAAAAGGGAAAACTTTACTGGATCAAATTCATCGTTTGCAATGCTATGCTTGGAATTTATGTGAAATATATGATTATACTTGTTATTCTGAAGACCCTAAGAAACACCTTCCCTACCAATGTTTGTTTAGTGATAATGGAATCGTATCCTCTTATGCTAAGGGTGTTTATAGTTACTATGATGTTCAACAAATTGAAGAATTTGTTGCTTTTAAGGGTGCTTATGAAATTGCTTCTTTGATTGAAAAGTATGATGCTACTCTTTACAAATCTGAAAATTTTGCCATACTTAAATATTGCTATGATAATTATGCTTCTAATGCCTATGTTGAACCATATATTGACTACTACTCCGCTATCCAAGAAGAGACTAATATTTTGCAGGCATCTATGGAAGAAGAAATTGATGAAACTATCAGCTCATTGGATGAAAAAGATGAGGAGGAGAGCGAAGAACAAAAGGAGGAAGAGCGGATTAGCTACCCGTGCCCACCTTCTAATGAGAGTAACTCTTCAACTCATACATTGTTTAATTTCCCTTCGTGCTAACCGGAGGATGATTGCTATAATGATTGTTATGATCCCATTGATTCTCTTGAAATATCCATTTTTTATGATGCTTGTGGCCAAGATGCCAATATGAATTATGCTTATGGAGATGAACTTGCTATAGTTCCTTATGTTAAACATGAAATTGTTGCTATTGCACCCACACATGATAGTCCTATTATCTTTTTGAATTCTCCAAACTACACTATATCGAAGAAGTTTGCTCTTATTAAGGAATATATTGATGGGTTGCCTTTTACCGTTACACATGATGATTTTGATAGATATAATATGCATGTGCTTGCTGCTCCTACTTGCAATTATTATGAGAGAGGAACTATATCTCCACCTCTTTATGTTTCCAATACAACAAAATTGCAAGAAACGGTTTATACTATGCATTGGCCTTTACTTTGTGTGCATGAATTGTTCTTTTATGACATGTCGATGCATAGGAAGAGAGTTAGACTTCGTCATTACTTGATATATGTTGCTTTGTGCTCACCGCTAAATTATAAATCATTGTTAATTAAAATTGGCTTTGATATACCTTGGGCTCCGGATGGATCCATTACTTGAGCACTATATGCCTAGCTTAATGGCTTTAAAAAAGCGCTGCCAGGGAGACAACCCGGAAGTTTTAGAGATTCATTTATTTATGTTGTGTGCTTTTATAAAGTTTAGAAATAAAAATAATGTGCCAAGGTTTGCCTTTAGAATGTTTACATTTGCTTGATGGTTTGTATGGTGCAGGACAGAAACTTTGGCTGTAGTGCGCGATTTTACATTTTTAGCTGGAACTTCAAATGGTTCCGATTCTTTTTGCGCTGTCTTCCTATACAAATTTTTTATGTTTCCTAATTTTGGCAGAATTTTTCAAGTACCAGAAGTATGGTTAATGTTCAGATTTCTACAGACTGTTCTGTTTTAGACAGATTCTGTTTTTGATGCATAGTTTGCTTGTTTTGATGAAACTATCAATTTATATCAGTGGATTAAGCCATGAAAAAGTTATATTACAGTAGACACAATGCAAAAACAAAATATGAATTGGTTTGCAACAGTACCTAGAGTAGTGATTTGCTTTATTATACTAACGGATCTTACCGAGTTTTCTGTTGAAGTTTTGTGTGGATGAAGTGTTCGATGATTGAGAAGGTTTCCATGTGAGAAGAAGGAAGAGAGGCAAGAGCTCAAGCTTGGGGATGCTCGAGGCACCCCAAGTAAATATTCAAGGAGACTCAAGCGTCTAAGCTTGGGGATGCTGGGGAGGCATCCCCTCTTTCTTCAACAAGTATTGGTATGTTTTCGGATTCGTTTCGTTCATGCGATATGTGCAAGTCTTGGAGCGTCTTTTGCATTTAGGTTTTTATTTTTTGTGCACCATGCTGGTATGAGATGGTCTTTGGTTGATTTATAGAATGCTCTTTACACTTCACTTATATCTTTTGAGTATGGCTTTATAGAATGCTTCATGTGCTTCACTTATATCATTTGAAGTTTGGATTGCCTGTTTCTCTTCACTTAGACAACCGCCATTTGTAGAATGCTATTTTGCTTCACTTATATTTGTTAGAGCATGGGCATATATTTTGTAGAAAGAATTAAACTCTCTTGCTTCACTTATATCTATTTAGAGAGATGACAGGAACTGGTCATTCACATGGTTAGTCATAAAATCCTACATAAACTTGTAGATCGCTGAATATGATATGTTTGATTCCTTGCAATAGTTTTGCGATATAAAGGTGGTGATATTAGAGTCATGCTAGTCGAGTAATTGTGAAATTTAGAAATACTTGTGTTGAGGTTTGCAAGTCCCGTAGCATGCACGTATGGTGAACCGTTATGTAACGAAGTCGGAGCATGAGGTGTTTATTGATTGTCTTCCTTATGAGTGGTGGTCGGGGACGAGCGATGGTCTTTTCCTACCAATCTATCCCCCTAGGAGCATGCCCGTAGTACTTTGTTTCGATGACTAATAGATTTTTGCAATAAGTATGTGAGTTCTTTATGACTAATATTGAGTCCATGGATTATACGCACTCTCACCCTTCCATCATTGCTAGCCTTTTCGGTACCGTGCATTGCCCTTTCTCACCTCGAGAGTTGGTGCAAACTTCGCCGGTGCATCCAAACCCCGTGATACGATACGCTCGGTCACACATAAGCCTCATTATATCTTCCTCAAAACAGCCACCATACCTACCTATCATGACATTTCCATAGCCATTCCGAGATATATTGCCATGCAACTTCCATCATCATCATATACATGACTTGAGCATTTATCGTCATATTGCTTTGCATGATCGTAAGATAGCTAGCATGATGTTTTCATGGCTTGCTCGTTTTTCATGTCATTGCTACGCTAGATCATTGCACATCCCGGTACACCGCCGGAGGCATTCATATAGAGTCATATCTTTGTTCTAGATATCGAGTTGTAATATTGAGTTGTAAGTAAATAAAAGTGTGATGATCATCATTATTAGGACATTGCCCCAATGAGGAAAGGATGATGGAGACTATGATTCCCCCACAAGTCGGGATGAGACTCCAGACGAAAAAAAAGAGAAAGGCCAAAAAAAGAGAAGGCCCAAAAAAACAAAAAAAATGAGAGAAAAAGAGAGAAGGGGAAATGTTACTATCCTTTTACCACACTTGTGCTTCAAAGTAGCACCATGTTCTTCATATAGAGAGTCTCTTGAGTTATCACTTTCATATACTAGTGGGAATTTTCATTATAGAACTTGGCTTGTATATTCCAATGATGGGCTTCCTCAAATGCCCTAGGTCTTCATGAGCAAGCAAGTAGGATGCACACCCACTTAGTTTCAGTTTGAGCTTTCATATACTTATAGCTCTAGTGCATCCGTTGCATGGCAATCCCTACTCCTCACATTGATATCTATTAATGGGCATCTCCATAGCCCGTTGATACGCCTAGTTGATGTGAGACTTTCTCCTTTTTTGTCTTCTCCACATAACCCCCATCATCATATTCTATTCCACCTATAGTGCTATGTCCATGGCTCACGCTCATGTATTGCGTGAAAGTTGAAAAGGTTTGAGAATGTCAAAAGTATGAAACAATTGCTTGGCTTGTCATCGGGGTTGTGCATGATGTGAATGCTTTGTGTGGTGAAGATGGAGCATAGCCAGACTATATGATTTTGTAGGGATGAGCTTTCTTTGGCTATGTTATTTCAATAAGACATAATTGCTTGGTTGGTATGCTTGAAGTATTATTATTTTTATGTCAAAGGATAGACTATTGCTTTGAATCACTCGTGTCTTAATATTCATGCCATGATTAGACATATGATCAAGATTATGCTAGGTAGCATTCCACATCAAAAATTATCTTTTTTATCATTTACCTACTCGAGGATGAGCAGGAATTAAGCTTGGGGATGCTGATACGTCTTCGTCGTATCTATAATTTTTGATTGTTTCATGCCAATATTATTCAACTTTCATATACTTTTTGGCAGCTTTTTATATTATTTTTGGAACTAACATATTGATCCAGTGCCCAGTGTTAGTTCATGTCTGTTGCATGTTTTTGGTTTCGCAGAATATCCATATCAAACGGAGTCCAAACGGGATTAAAACGGATGGAGCTTATTTTTGGAAAATATGGAAAATTTGGAAGGAAAATCAACGCGAACCAATGCCCGAGGTGGTCACGAGGCAGGGGGGCGCCCCCCCCCCTTAGGGCGCGCCCCCTACCCTCATGAGCCCACCATAAGGCGGTTGATGCTCTTCTTTTGCCGCAAGAAAGCTAATATTTGGAAGAAAAAAAATCACGGCGTAGGTTTCAGGCCAATCGGAGTTACGGATCTCCATATATATACGAAACGGTGAAACAGAGCCAGAGAGAACGCAGAAATAGAGAGAGACAGAGAGATAGATCCAATCTCGGAGGGGCTCTCGCCCCTCCCACGCCATGGGAGCCAAGGACCAGAGGGGAAACCCTTCTCCCATCTAGGGAGGAGGTCAAGGAAGAAGAAGAAGGGGGCCCTCTCCCCCTTGCTTTCGCTGGCGCCGGAGTGCTGCCGGGGCCATCATCATCACCGTCATCTTCACCAACAACTTCACCGCCATCATCACCAACTCTTCCCCCCTCTATGCAGCGGTGTAACCTCTCTCTTACCCGCTGTAATCTCTACTTAAACATGATGCTCAATGCTATATATTATTTCCCAATGATGTATGGCTATCTTATGATGTTTGAGTAGATCTGTTTTGTCCTAATGGCTATTTGATAATCGTGATTGGTTTGAGTTGTATGTTTTATTATTGGTGTTCTCCTATGGTGCTCTCCGTGTCGCGCAAGCGTGAGGGACTCCCGCTGTAGGGTTTGCAATATGCTTGTGATTTGTTTATGGTGGGTGGCGTGAGTGACAGAAGCACAGACCCGAGTAAGTAGGTTGTTTGCGTATGGGATAAAGGGGACTTGATACTTTAATGCTATGGTTGGGTTTTACCTTAATGAATCTTTAGTAGTTGCGGATGCTTGCTAGAGTTCCAATCATAAGTGCATATGATCCAAGTAGAGAAAGTATGTCAGCTTATGCCTCTCCCTCAAATAAAATTGCAATAATGATTACCGGTCTAATTATCGATTGCCTAGGAACAAATAACTTTCTTGTTGACAAAATCTCTCTACTAAAACTAATTTAGTTGTGTCTTTATCTAAACATCCCCTAGCTTTTATTTTCATGTTCTTTACTTTCTTGCAAGCTTACCCAAAAACACCTACAAAGTACTTCTAGTTTCATACTTGTTCTAGGTAAAGCGAACTTCAAGCATGCGTAGAGTTGTATCGGTGGTCGATAGAACTTGAGGGAATATTTGTTCTACCTTTAGCTCTTCGTTGGGTTTGACACTCTTACTTATCGAAAGAGGCTACAATTGATCCCCTATACTTGTGGGTTATAAAGATACCTCTCCGACAATCGGAGTGACAAATCCTAATCTCGAAATACGCCAACCCAACAAGTACCTTCGGAGACACCTGTAGAGCACCTTTATAATCACCCAGTTACGTTGTGACGTTTGGTAGCACACAAAGTGTTCCTCTGGTAAACGGGAGTTGCATAATCTCATAGTCATAGGAACATGTATAAGTCATGAAGAAAGCAATAGCAACATACTAAACGATCGTGTGCTAAGCTAACGGATTGGGTCATGTCAATCACATCATTCTCCTAATGATGTGATCCCGTTAATTAAATGACAACTCATGTCTATGGTTAGGAAACATAATCAGCTTTGATCAACGAGCTAGTCAAGTAGAGGCATACTAGTGACACTCTGTTTGTCTATGTATTCACACATGTATTATGTTTCCGGTTAATACAATTCTAGCATGAATAATAAAGATTTATCATGATATAAGGAAATAAATAATAACTTTATTATTGCCCCTAGGGCATATTTCCTTCACCCAAACATGGCATGGCGGCTCGTGCCACGTCCGGTTGCCCTCATTTGTTTCAGCCATGGGCGAAGACAGGGAGGGGTGAGCAGGGGCTAGACCCCTGCCAATCGCTCGCCCCCCTCAACAAATTTTCGCAGGCCATATACCATAAGTACACGCTAATGGCCGGCTGGCCGCAGCTAATTACTCTGAAATCAATAGTTGAGGAGTACTTGTTGCAAAGATCACTCCAATCTTTTCTGGTTGCGATAAGTGGTGCGCTGCATGTGCGCCACTTGTCGCAACCGGGGAGTTTTCCCTTTCTCGTAGATTCATTTATTCAAAATGTTTTATCTCTTAAACCGTGCGTCCAAATCTCAAACCGCTTTCACCATTGGATTCCTTGCGTCGAGATCTTCAAACTAGATCCCATGTTGTTAGGTTTCGACGAACCTTTTTTCATGAAAAAATGACGAAAAAACTGAACCGGGAGCACGGGTTTTTTCCCTTTTCGAAAGAGGCACGCCTGTGGCTCTCACGAAATCACAATCATGCCTCTCGCGGAAGCAAAACCGTGACTCTCGCGAAAGGAAAAAAAGAGAGAAAACGCGTTTTTTCGTTTCCTAGGAGGCACGACCGTGACTCTCGCGAAAGCATAACCGTGCCTCTCGCGGAAGCAAAACCGTGACTCTTGCGAAAGAGAAAAAACAGAAAATGTGTTTTTTTCGTTTCCAAGGAGGCACGGCCGTGACCCTCGCGAAAGCACAACCGTGCCTCTCGCGGAAGCAAAACCGTGACTCTCGGGAAAGGGAAAAAACAGAAAACGTGTTTTTCTTTTTCTGTTTCCGAGAGGCATGGTCGTGACACTTGCGAAAGCACAACCGTGCCTCTCGCGGAAGCAAAACCGTGACTCTCGCGAAAGGAAAAAAATTAGAAAACACATTTTTTCGTTTTTGAGAGGCACGGCCGTGACTCTCGCTAAAGCACAACTATGCCTCGATCTCGCGGAAGCAAAACCGTGACTCTGGCGAAAGGAAAAAAACCAGAAACCATGTTTTTTCGTTTCTGAGAGGCACGGCCGTGACTCTCACGAAAGCAAAACAATGCCTCTCGTGGAAGTAATCCTAGTGGCAAAAACCCTAGCGGAATTGCTCAGAGATTACTATTTTTGCCGCTGCCGCCGGCCGGATATAGTAAAAACTTCTGTTTAGATTTGATTGTTGCCATCATCCTAGGGCTGCTAGCGGCCTAGCACTTGAGCAATTGGTGGAGGGTCGTAGCATCCGTCTTTGAACATGGAGGTGAAGCTCAGGCGAGCCACCTCTAGACTTAATTAAGTATATCATTATGAATTTTTAAAGGTTATTATTGTTTTTTTGTTAGATCTACTTCTGAATTACATACCAGTTAGATTAATCTAGAGTACTAGCTAGGAATTTTTAGCCTGCTGGCTTCTATACTATTGTACAATCACACAAGGCAACATCTAAATGATTGATTTGGAAAACTACTTTATTTGGTTTTTAAGTTCACTATTGTTCAAGATGAAGATGAACAATAACAAAATTCAACCGTAAGCTCAAAGTGAAAAGAACATCATATGACAACACTTTTGAAGTTACTATTGTTTTTGCCTCGCCCTTCCTATGTTCAAATCCTGGCTCCGCCCCTAGTTTCAGCTGTGGGTGGACCCGACCATGGTTGGCGCTGAGGAGTAGCAGCCGATGGCCTCCATGATTTGCAGTTAGTGTGGTGGTTGCTCTGCGCTCTTTGGTCGTCCATCTGGTCCGCAATAGCAGTATTTGGTGGGCTTGCCGACGGCGGTGTGATGTGCGGCTAGGTGGTGTTGGGAGCTTGTGCGAAGACCAGGTCTCGATTGCGGCCCAGCGATGGTGGCGACTGTGGCTGCCACTGGCCTTCCTAGAGGCATTGCTACCGCACCCTTCCCGTGCGGATCCGACGGTTGCTGCATCTCCAAGGAAATACTTGATCTTGTGTGATTGGATGATGGCGGCGACTTGGTGTCGTATTCTCTCTTGGGAGCTTTGTCTTTGGAGCTGAGCACTAGCGAGAGGGACCAGTGGAAGGCGGCGGTGTTTGCCAAGGCATATGTAGCAATGATAATGAGGGGAGCGATGTCGAAGACGTGACAATGGTTGAGGTAGCCGACTCTTCTTCGGCGTGTCCTTGGGATTGCCTCAACTAGTTTGTTGATGTGAAGTCAATGTTGCGGTGGCGGGGTCTAGGTGGCGTACGATGAGGGGCAGCGGGTGGTTCGTCCGGTGATCTTCTGCGGCACTAGCCGTGCCTACTTCTCCTTTGTAGTTCCCCGTTAGATTCGAAGTTTGCGCTGGGTGGTCGCAGGTGGCTGAGTTTTGGCGTGGATCTGCATACAACTCCACACAACCTCTACATTGTGGGCTGAGTCGACGATTGCTCAGGGTATAGTGACAGCGATGATGCATTATAGGGAGGAGCGAAGACGATGACGCGTGCGCGCTGTCTCGGTGGCCCTCTTTGGAGTGGTGTGCCCGGGGTATCTTCTGTGTGTGTCGCTCAACAATTGTGAAGAGTTTTCATCCGATTTTCCATGATTAACCATGCAATATGTTTTTTGCTTGGTTTTATCTAATTAGCCAAGTAACTCTTTTCTTCTTAATGAACAAGGAATCCAGCAAGTTAGAGAAAAAAACAATGAGATAAAAGTAGAAGTATGGTAAACTAAAAGAAGCGGAAAAAATACGGACCATCTAATTAACATTTGTCTGAAAGAAAATTTCATTCGGTTTGCTCTTCATCCTCTTCCCGATCCACCCAACTCAACGCCAACCAAACCACACGCTTCCGCCACCCGTGGCAGGCAGCTCTATCTTGTGTGCCTCGCCGCCTCATCCACCGTGATGCCACTGCCCAAGCCATCCCTATAAAGCCCCCTATCTCTAGCATCGACAACCACCCTGCTCCCATAACCGTCAAGTCTTCGCCTCATCTCCACTAAAGATGATGTGGCCATCCAAATAGCTCCAGCGTGTTCAACGTGAAAAAGCCTTCTATTTTGGGAGGACCTATTTTTCACAATTGCATGAAAAAATTGTGTTTCAATCTATTTTCCTGAGACCATTTGATTGAAATTCAACAACTGCTAGTCATCTTCCTCCTCTAGAAGAGCTACTCCTCCTTTCCGGTATCACCATCGACCTTTCCTCTAAACAACTACCCACCAACTCAAACGTGGAGGGCCCTACACCCTACCCCCTGCCCATCCTTCGTCTGAGATGCGGTATTGAACAACGTTGTCCCCACCTTCGACGAGGTCATGGCGTAGGGCTTGGACGATGTCTCCTCTCTACAAATAAATCAACCAAATCTTTTTTTCTCGATTGTCCTAGGTTAAGCAAACGGTGTTATATTTTTCTTTTTGCAAGGCGTAAAAATAGCAAAGAAAAAATAAAATATCGTCTACTCCCTCCGTTCCAAAATAGATGACCCAACCTGATACTAACTTTGTACTAAAGTTAGTATAAAGTGTTGGAAATATTTCCTAGAGGCAATAATAAATTGGTTATTATTATATTTCCTTATTCATGATAATCGTTTATTATCCATGCTAGAATTGTACTGATAGGAAACTCAGATACATGTGTGGATACATAGACAACACCATGTCCCTAGTAAGCCTCTAGTTGACTAGCTCGTTGATCAATAGATGGTTACGGTTTCCTAACCATGGACATTGGATGTCGTTGATAACGGGATCACATCATTAGGAGAATGATGTGATGGACAAGACCCAATCCTAAGCCTAGCACAAGATCGTGTAGTTCGTTTGCTAAAGCTTTTCTAATGTCAAGTATCATTTCCTTAGACCATGAGATTGTGCAACTCCCGGATACCGTAAAAGTGCTTTGGGTGTGCCAAACGTCACAACGTAACTGGGTGGCTATAAAGGTTCACTACAGGTATCTCCGAAAGTGTCTGTTGGATTGGCACGAATCGAGACTGGGATTTGTCACTCCATGTAACGGAGAGGTATCCCTGGGCCCACTCGGTAGGACATCATCATAATGTGCACAATGTGATCAAGGAGTTGATCATGGGATGATGTGTTACGGAACGAGTAAAGAGACTTGCCGGTAACGAGATTGAACAAGGTATCGGGATACCGACGATCGAATCTCGGGCAAGTATCGTACCGATGGACAAAGGGAATTGTATACGGGATTGATTGAATCCTTGACATCGTGGTTCCTCCGATGAGATCATCGTGGAGCATGTGGGAGCCAACATGGGTATCCAGATCCCACTGTTGGTTATTGACCGGAGAGTTGTCTCGGACATGTCTGCATGACTCCCGAGCCCGTAGGGTCTACACACTTAAGGTTCGATGACGCTAGGGTTATAGGGAATAGATATACGTGGTTACCGAATGTTGTTCGGAGTCCCGGATGAGATCCCGGACGTCACGAGGAGTTCCGGAATGGTCCGGAGGTAAAGATTTATATATGGGAAGTCATCATATGGTCACCGGAATAATTCGGGGGTTACCGGTATTGTGCCGGGACCACTCGAGGGGTTCCGGGGGTCCACCGGGAGGGTCCACCTGCCCCGAAGGGCCCTATGGGTTGTGTGTGGAGAGGGACCAGCCCCTTAGTGGGCTGGGCGCCTCCCCCCCAGGGCCATGCGCCTAGGGTTTGGGGAACCCTAAAGGGGGGGTGCCCCCCTTGCCTTGGGGGCAAGGTAACCCCCCTGGCCGGCGCCCCCTCCTCAGATTGGATCTGAGGGGGCCGGCCCCCCTCTCCCTTGCCCCTATATATATGTGGGGGTGGGAGGGCAGCTGCACCCAAGTTCTGGCGCAGCCCTCCCCCTCTCCCAAGTTCTCCTCTTCTCCCGCGGTGCTTGGCGAACCCTGCAGGATTGCCACGCTCCTCCTTCACCACCATGCCGTCGTGCTGCTGCTTGATGGAGTCTTCCCCAACCTCTCCTTCTCCCCTTGCTGGATCAAGGCGTAGGAGACGTCACCGGGATGCACGTGTGTTGAACGCGGAGGCGCCGTGGTTTGGCGCTTAGATCAGAATCAACCGCGATCTGAATCGCTACGAGTACGACTCCTTCATGTGCGTTCTTGCAACGCTTCCGCTTAGCGATCTACAAGGGTATGTAGATGCACTCTCCTTCCCCTTGTTGCTAGATTACTCCATAGATTGATCTTGATGATGCGTAGAAAATTTTAAATTTCTGCTACGATCCCCAACAGTGGCATCATGAGCTAGGTCTATGCGTAGTTTCTATGCACGAGTAGAACACAAAGCAGTTGTGGGCGTCGATTTTGTCAATTTACTTGCCGTTACTAGTCTTATCTTGATTTGGCGGCATCGTGGGATGAAGCGGCCCGGACCGACCTTACACGTACTCTTACGTGAGACTGGTTCCACCGACTGACATGCACTAGTTGCATAAGGTGGCTAGCGGGTGTCTGTCTCTCCCACTTTAGTCGGATTAGATTCGATGAAAAGGGTCCTTATGAAGGGTAAATACAAATTGGCATATCACGTTGTGGTTTTGGCGTAGGTAAGAAACGTTCTTGCTAGAAACCTATAGCAGCCACGTAAAAACTTGCAACAACAATTAGAGGACATCTAACTTGTTTTTGCAGCATATGCCTTGTGATGTGATATGGCCAAAAGGATGTGATGAATGATATATGTGATGTATGAGATTGATCATGTTCTTGTAATAGGAATCACGACTTGCATGTCGATGAGTATGACAACCGGCAGGAGCCATAGGAGTTGTCTTTATTTATTTATGACCTGCATGTCAACATAAACGTCATGTAATTACTTTACTTTATTGCTAAAGCGTTAGCCATAGTAGTAGAAGTAATGGATGACGAGACAACTTTAAGAAGACACGATGATGGAGATCATGGTGTCATGCCGGTGACAACGATGATCATGGAGCCCCGAAGATGGAGATCAAAAGGAGCAAAATGATATTGGCCATATCATGTCACTATTTGATTGCATGTGATGTTTATCATGTTTTACATCTTATTTGCTTAGAACGACAGTAGCTTAAATAAGATGATCCCTCACTAAAATTTCAAGAAAAGTGTTCCCCCCTAACTGTGCACCGTTGCGAAGGTTCGTCGTTTCGAAGCACCACGTGATGATCGGGTGTGATAGATTCTAATGTTCGAATACAACGGGTGTTGACGAGCCTAGCATGTACAGACATGGCCTCGGGACACATGCGAAACACTTAGGTTGACTTGATGAGCCTAGCATGTATAGACATGGCCTCGGAACACAGAAGATCGAAAGGTCGAACATGAGTCGTATAGAAGATACGATCAACATGAGATGTTCACCGTTGATGACTAGTCCGTCTCACGTGATGATCGGACACGGCCTAGTCGATTCGGATCATGTTTCACTTAGATGACTAGAGGGATGTCTATCTGAGTGGGAGTTCATTAAATAATTTGATTAGATGAACCCAATTATCATGAACATAGTCTAAATTGTCTTCGCAAATATTTTGTAGATAAATAGCTCACGTTGTAGCTCCCTGTTTCAATACGTTCCTAGAGAAAGATTAAGTTGAAAGATATTGTAAGCAATGATGCGGACTAGGTCCGTAGTCCGAGGAGTGTCCTCACTGCTACACAGAAGGCTTACGTCTTTGATGCACCGCTCGATGTGCAAACCCCTACAACGTCGTCTGTGGATGGTGTGAACACCTGACAGACACATCCTGATGACTACATGATAGTTTACTGCACCATACTTTACGGCTTAGAATCGGGATTCCAATGACGTTTTGAATGACATAGAACATATGAGATGTTCCAAGAGCTGAAATTGGGATTTCAGGCTCATGCCCGTGTTGAGAGGTGTGAGACCTCTGCAAGTTCTTTTGCCAACAAGATGGAGGAGAATAGCTCAGCTAATGAGCATGTGCTCAGAATGTCTGGGTGCTACAATCACTTAAATCAAGTGGGAGTTAAACTTCCAGATAAGATAGTGATTGATAGAGTTCTCTAGCCACTATCACTAAGCTACTAGATCTTCGTGATGAACTATGACATGCAAGGGATGGAATTAATCCCGGAGCTGTTCGCGGTGCTTAAGACCGCAAAAGGTAGAAATCAAGAAGGAGCATCAGGTGTTGATGGTTTAACAAGACCACTGGTTTCAAGAAGGGCAAGGGCTAGAAGGGAAACCTCATGGATGGCAAACCAGTTGCCGCTCCAGTGAAGGAACCCAAGGTTGAACCCAAACCCGAGACTAAGTGCTTCTATTGTAAGGGGAACTGTCACTGGTAGCAGAATTACCCCAAATGCATGGTAGATAAGAAGGCTGGCAACTTCAAAGTATATACGTGTTATTAATGTGTACCTCACTAGTACTCCTGGTAGCACCTGGGTATTGGATACCGGTCCAGTTACTATTATTGGTGACTTGAAGCAAAAGCTACGGACTAAACAGAGACTGGCTAAGGGCGAGGTGACAATGTGTGTTGGAAGTGTTTCCAAAGTTGATGAGATCACCATCGCACGCTCCATCTGCCTTCGGGATTAGTATTGAACCTAGATAAATGTTATCAGGTGTCTACGTTGAGCATGAATATGATTAGATCACGTTCATTGCAATACGGTCATTCATTTAAGTTAGAGAATAATGGTTATTCTGTTTACATGAATGATACCTTTCATGGTCATGCACCCTATGTGAATGGTTCATTGAATCTCGGTCGTGGTAATACACATGTTCACGCCAAAAGATGTAGAGTTAATAATGATAGTACCACTTCCTCGTGGCACTGCCGCTTAGGTCATATTGGCGTAAGATGCATGAAGAAACTCCATGTCGATGGATGTTTGGAGTCACTTGATTTTGAATCACTTGACACATGCGAGCCATGCCTCATGGGCAGGATGACTAAGACCCCGTTTTCAGGTACAATGAAACGGGCAAGTGACTTGTTGGAAATCATGCATGCTGATACGTGTGATCCAATGAGAATTGAAGCGTGCAGTGGATATCGCTATTTTCTCATCTTCACTGACGATTTGGGTAGATATAGGTATATTTACTTAATGAGGCACAAGTCTCAAACGTTTGAAAAGTTCAAGCGATTTCAGAGTGAAGTTAAGAATCATCATAACAAGAAGATCATGTTCCCATGATCTGATAAAAAAAGGGATTTTATGAGTTATGAGTTTGGCAAACACTTAAGACATTGTGGAATTGTTTCACAGTTGAAGCCACCTGGAACACCACTAGGTTATGGTGTGTCCGGACGTCGTAATCGAACCTTATGAGATATGGTACAATCTATGATGTCTCTTACTGATCTACCATTTTCATTTTGAGGTTATGCGTTAGAGACAGCTGCATTCACTTTAGATAGGACACCATCTAAGTCCGTTGAGACGACGTCGTATGAACATTGGTTTGGTAAGAAACCAAAGTTGTCGTTTCTTAATGTTTGGGGCTGCGATGCTTAAGGCTTCAGCCGAAGAAGCTCGAACCCAAAGCGGACAAACACATCTTCATAGGATACCCAAAGGTGATAGTAGGGTATACCTTCTATCTCAGATCCGAGGGCAAATTGTTTGTCGCTAAGAACGGGTCCTTTCTCAAGAAGGAGTTTCCCTCGAAAGAATTGAGTGGGAGGAAGATAGAACTTGATGAGGTTGTCAAACCTTTACTTCAACCAGAGAGTGATGCAACACAGAAAGATGTTTTCTGTGGCGCCTATGTCTGTTGAATAGGAAGTTAATGATAGTGATCATGAAGCTTCGGATCAAGTTGCTATCGAACCTCGTAGGTCGACAAGGATATGTACTACTCCTAAGTGGTACGGTAATCCTATCTTAGATATCATGTTGTTAGACAACAATGAACCTACGAGCTATGGAGAAGCGATGGTGGGCCCGTATTCTGACAAATGGTTAGAAGCCATGAAATCCGAGATAGGATCCATATATCAGAACAAAGTATGGACTTTGGTGGACTTGCCCGATGATCGGCAAGCCATTGAGATAAATGGATCTTTAAGAAGAAGACAGACGTGGGCGGTAATGTTACCGTCTATGAAGCTCGACTTGTGGGAAAGAGTCTTTTCACAAGTTCAAGGAGTTGACTACAATGAGAATTTCTCACCCGTAGCGATGCTTAAGTCCGTCGGAATCATGTTAGCATTAGCTGTATTTTTCGATTATGAAACCTGACAGATGGATGTCAAAAACAAGTTTTCTTACCAGTTTTCATAACAAAGAGTTGTATGTGGTACAATCAAAGTTTTGTCGATCCTAAGGATGCTAAAAGGTATGTTGGCTCCAGCGATCCTTCTATGGACTAGAGCAAGCATCTCGGAGTCAGAATATATGCTTTGATGGAGTGATCAAAGCTTTTAGGTTTATACAATGTTTGCTAGAAACTTGTATTTACAAGAAAGTGAGTGGGAGCACTACAACATTTCTGATAAGTATATGTGGATGAGATATTGTTGATCCGAAATAATGTAGAATTTCTGGAAAGCATAAACAGTTGTTTGAAGAGTGTTTTTCAAAGGAAGACCTGGATAAAGCTGCTTACATATTGGGCATCAAGATCTATAGAGATAGATCAAGACGCCCGATGGTGCTTTCAAAGAACGCACACCTTGACATGTTTTTGAAGGAGTTCAAAATAGATCAGACAAAGAAGGGGTTCTTACCTGAGTTGTAAGGTGTGAAGTTGAGTAAGACTCAAAGCTTGACCACGGCAGAAGAAAGAGGAAGGACGAAGGTCGTCCCCTATGCTTTTGTCATAGGCTCTATACAGTATGCCATGCTGAGTACCGCACCTGATGTGTGCCTTGCCACATGTCTGGCAAGAGGGTACAAAGGTGATCTAGGAGTGGATCACCGGATAGCGGTCAAAAATTATCCGTAGAGGATTAAGGAAATGTTTCTCGGTTATGGAGATGATAAAGAGTTCGACGTAAAGAGTTACATCGATGCAAGCTTAACACCTATCCGGATAGCTCTGAGTAGAGATACCGGATACGTATAATGGAGCAACAATTTGGAATAGCTCCAAGTGGAACGTGGTAGCAGCATCTACGATATGACATAAAGTTTTGCGAAATACATAGGGATCTGAATATGGCAAGACCCGTTGACAACAACCTCTCTCACAAGCATAACATGATCAAACCCAGAACTCATTGAGTGTTAATCACATAGTGATGTGAACTAGATTATTGAGTCTAGTAAACTCTTTGGATGTTGGTCACATGGCGATGTGACCTGTGAGTGTTAATCACATGGCGATGTGAACTAGATTATTGACTCTAGTGCAAGTGGGAGACTGTTGGAAATATGCCCTAGAGGCAATAATAAATTGGTTATTATTATATTTCCTTGTTCATGATAATCGTTTATTATCCATGCTAGAATTGTATTGATAGGAAACTCAGATACATGTGTGGATACATAGACAACACCATGTCCCTAGTAAGCCTCTAGTTGACTAGCTCGTTGATCAATAGATGGTTACGGTTTCCTAACCATGGACATTGGATGTCGTTGATAACGGGATCACATCATTAGGAGAATGATGTGATGGACAAGACCCAATCCTAAGCCTAGCACAAGATCGTGTAGTTCGTTTGCTAAAGCTTTTCTAATGTCAAGTATCATTTCCTTAGACCATGAGATTGTGCAACTCCTGGATATCGTAGAAGTGCTTTGGGTGTGCCAAACGTCACAACGTAACTGGGTGGCTATAAAGGTTCACTACAGGTATCTCCGAAAGTGTCTGTTGGGTTGGCACGAATCGAGACTGGGATTTGTCACTCCGTGTAACAGAGAGGTATCTCTGGGCCCACTCGGTAGGACATCATCATAATGTGCACAATGTGATCAAGGAGTTGATCACGGGATGATGTGTTACGGAACGAGTAAAGAGACTTGCCGGTAACGAGATTGAACAAGGTATCAGGATACCGACGATCGAATCTCGGGCAAGTATCGTACCGATGGACAAAGGGAATTGTATACGGGATTGATTGAATCCTTGACATCGTGGTTCATCCGATGAGATCATCGTGGAGCATGTAGGAGCCAACATGGGTATCCAGATCCTGTTGTTGGTTATTGACCGGAGAGTTGTCTCGGCCATGTCTGCATGACTCCCGAGCCCGTAGGGTCTACACACTTAAGGTTCGATGACGCTAGGGTTATAGGGAATAGATATACGCGGTTACCTAATGTTGTTTGGAGTCCTGGATGAGATCCCGGACGTCACGAGGAGTTCCAGAATGGTCCGGAGGTAAAGATTTATATATGGGAAGTCATCATACGGTCACCGGAATAATTCGGGGGTTACCAGCATTGTACCGGGACCACTGGAGGGGTTCCGGGGGTCCACCGGGAGGGTCCACCTGCCCCGGAGGGCCCTATGGGCTGTGTGTGGAGAGGGACCAGCCCCTTAGTGGGCTGGGCGCCTCCCCCCTAGGGCCCATGCGCCTAGGGTTTGGGGGAACCCTAAAGGGGGGGCGCCCCCCTTGCCTTGGGGGGCAAGGTAACCCCCCTGGCCGCCGCCCCCTCCTCAAATTGGATCTGAGGGGGTCGGCCCCCCTCTCCCTAGCCCCTATATATATGTGGGGGTGGGAGGGCAGCCACACCCAAGTTCTGGCGCAGCCCTCCCCCTCTCCCAAGTTCTCCTCTTCTCCCGCGGTGCTTGGCGAAGCCCTGCAGGATTGCCACGCTCCTCCTTCACCACCATGCCATCGTGCTGCTGCTTGATGGAGTCTTCCCCAACCTCTCCTTCTCCCCTTGCTGGATCAAGGCGTAGGAGACGTCACCGGGCTACACGTGTGTTGAACACGGAGGCGTCGTGGTTCGGCGCTTAGATCGGAATCAACCGCGATCTGAATCGCTACGAGTACGACTCCTTCATCCGCGTTCTTGAAACACTTCCGCTTAGCGATCTACAAGGGTATGTAGATGCACTCTCCTTCCCCTCGTTGCTAGATTACTCCATAGATTGATCTTGGTGATGCGTAGAAAATTTTAAATTTCTGCTACGATCCCCAACATAAAGTTGAGTCATCTATTTCAGAACGGAGGGAGTACCTTTTTTCATTTCTTTGCTGCCCCTATCTGCCACCTAGGCCAAAACTAAGTTGGCGCCAAAACTCCATGAGTTGCCGCCAAACCACAACTTTCATTCCTCTTTTCGCGCACGAGATAGACAGATTTGAGCCGTTGATTATTTTGGACGGTGGCAGATCGGTCGTAACCAAACAGCACGGCGCTGAATAAACCCTCGGCGGTTCCCAAACATCCATTTGTTCCCCAATTCCCCTACCAAATCGAGATGGAGGCGGCGGCCTCAGCTGCCGTGGCGGTGGCCAAGGAGGCGGCGCTGGCCGCGTCTGCCGCGGCATCGGCGGCAGAGAAGGAGGCGGCAGTGGCGGCCGTGACTGCTAGCCGCCTCAGCTGCTGCGGTGACTGCTAAGGAGGCGGCGTTGGCCGCGTCTGCTGCGGCATCGGCTGCTGTGAAGGAGGCGGAGGTGGTGGCTGTGACTGCGTCGGAGGCAGCGGCGACTGCGAAGGAGGCGGCGGTGGTAGCTTCGGCTGCTGCGTCAAATGCGAAGGAGGCAGCGGCTGTGGCGGCGACTACAGGGGAGGTGGCGGCGGCCGCCGCCGCCACTGCGATGGCGGCAATGCAGGCTTCCAAGAAGCTTAAGTTCCACCTTATCTGCGACCAAGATTCACCGGGGAGTGGCAGCTGCGATGATGTTGATGCGGGGAGTGTCGATCTCAGTAATGATGTTGATGGGGGGAGCGTCGATCTCAGGGATGATGTTGATGGGAGGAGCGTCGATCCCATAGATGATGTTGATGTGGGGATCGTCGATCTCATTGATAATGTTGATGGGGGAAGCGTCGATCTCAGCGATGACGTTGACGAGGGGACCGTTGATCTCATCAGCTATTTTGATTTGGGGAGTGCCGATCACATCAGCCGCCTCCCCGACGCCGTCCTCGGCAGCATCCTCTCTCTTCTCCCCACCAAAGAAGGCGCCCGCACACAGATCATCTCCCGCCGGTGGCGTCCTCTCTGGCGTTCTGCTCCTCTGAACCTTGTAGTGGACTACAAGAACATTAACTTGGTTCCAAAGATCCTCTCTGAGCATCGTGGCCCCGCACGCCGCTTCTCAGTCGAGGATTGTTACGTCGAAGGCAGGCTTCGTTCTTATATCCGGAGTATCTATGTAGAAGACTGTTATGATAAGATCGAAAGCTGGCTTAGTTCCGCTGCCCTGGACAACCTAGAGGAGTTGGAGCTCACCCCCGAGTTCTCATACGGCTACCTGGGGGAGTTGTACCTGCTGCAATCGTCCACATACCGCTTCTCATCCACGCTCCGCGTGGCCAAATTCCACTGCTGCCATTTCCCCAACTTAATTGTGCAGCTGTCCCTGAAGTTTCCGTGCCTCAAGCAACTCACCCTGCGAAAGGTCACCATCTCGTAGGACCCTCTCCACAGCTTGCTCTTTGGCTGCACTGCCTTGGAAAGCCTTGAGCTGAAGGAAAACATGGGCACTGGTCGCCTCTGCATCATCTCCCAAACTCTTAAGAGTTTAGGCTTTTGCGCTGACTCAAGGGGTGCTGGTCTCTTTTTGCAAGAGTTAGTCATCAAGGATGCCCCATGCCTTGAGAGATTACTACCACTAAATCCAAAGGGTGGCACAGCGAGCATACGGATAATCTCGGCACCTAAACTGGAGATATTGGGTATGCTGTCTGAAGACACATATGAATTCCACCTTGGGAGCTCAGTTTTTCAGGTAGCAGCACCTTTCATCAATTGCATTTGACATTCTTATGTGCATGCTACTGTTCTTATATTTGCACTTTGTTCTGCAGAAAATGATTGCTGTCAATTTAACAACCAAAATGCACACCATGAGGGTTTTGGTTCTCAGCCCTTCTAGCCCTAAGCTGGACGCGGTGGTTAACCTCCTCAAGTGCTTCCCTTGCTTGGAGAGGTTGTATGTCATTGTGAGTATAAAACATAGTTGCTTGCTTTAAATGTCACTATAAGCATTTGGTCGACGTGCAATCTAGCCAACTATTGTATTGCTAACCTATTGGTATTTTTCCCCCTCATTATCTCCAGTTCCAGTCAGGGGAGGGTATGAAGAATGTCTGGAAGTATGACCCATTTGACCCACTTGAATGTCTTGAGCTTCATCTCAAAAAAGTGGTGTTGAAGAATTATGACGGCATCAGAGATTCATCTATCAACTTTGCCAAGTTCTTTGTTCTTAATGCAAAAGTGTTGAAGGAAATGAAAATCACATTGCCTTACCACCGCCAGCATGGATGGGTTGCTAATCAATCCAGCCTGCTATGAGTCAGAAATAGAGCTTCTCGAGATGCTCGAATTGAGATGAGATGTGGCACTAAAGATGATTTCACACACAACAAGCATACCCATGACGTGTCAATGGACGACCCCTTTGACTTGCCCTACAGAGGATGCTATACGTGTAAAGAGAAGGGTCTAGGAGATGGTGTATACCAAATTTAATTAGAACTTGGGCTGCCAAGACCATCAATGGGTGGTGCTAGTCAGTAAGCCTCCAATCCTTTCTCGGGTGTAGTTGATGCCCATCTTGAAAATTGACTTGCCTTCTTTTGAAACCCAAGCTTATATTTCTAGCCTATATGTTGTCCCAGCCTTCTGATGTTGTAGGAAAGGATGTGGATCTATTTGACGTATCAATGGAATGCTTTGTGGCCTACTCGGGATTGTACCAGGACAAAGGGGGTGGTGTCTAAGCTCAGGCTTCAAATCCAAACTCGCGTAATGTATTTTATGTTCTATTGCTGTTTGGCCTTTTACTGTAAGCTGGTTGGACCAGCAGTTACTATATTTATGTATGGTACAACTTGCTTTAGTTAAAAAGGATGGCCTCCATGCCTTTTGTTTCAAGTTCTTCCTTTGCGATTCATGAATGCATACAAATGGAATGTTTGCAACCTTGTTTCTGCTAGTTCCAGCGAATACTGCATCTTTGGTTCATAGAAGTTGTTCTTTACACGCAATTGTTATTTGTTATCTTACATTTATTATAACTTACTTCATTCTTTCAAATAATAGCATGTGGGATTGAATGCTGATTCTTTTTTGGTATACCTTTGATGAGTATTTTGCTGACCTTGTTCCCACATGAACTGTGAAAGTTGGGAAGAAGTGCTACTCGGTTTATCAAATCATTATTTCTCTACTATCCTGTGATGTTGTGTATGCATCAGCAGCATGTTGATATAAAGAACTGGAGTTGATATAAATAGAATTGCAGAAGCTGAATGTGGCAAGATTTTTGTGCTCAGTGGATTTGAGTTCTGAAAATTCTGACACAATTTTGTGGATGTAGCAATTTCGCCCAAGTTATATACGTCTGTCTTATATTTAGTTTACAGAGGAAGTAGAACAGAAAAATAGCAACCCACTGTATATTGTACCATCAAATACGTATTAAGTATGCCATTTTGCCATTATTTCAACAAAGTGCCTGAGAGTAATTCCTTTTGCATGCCTTTAATTGTTACCATGGATCAATTGGCTTAATTTCTGATGAAATCCAGTCATTTGACACCACAGCATCAAAGGATTGCACGAGCGTTTCAAGATGGAGAATCGATATTATGTCCACATGGCCTCTTCCAATTGGTTGCGCCCCTCTCTGGTGGCTGCACTTTACACGTAAGCACAGCAAGCAGAGGTGGCATGCTAAGACACAATCACAGAAACGAATTGTCCAATCAGAGGATAACAAGAGATAGGCCCATCCATCCAACAAAGGCGTCACTGCCAGCAAGGCCCGTCAGTCTCCTGCACTATTTAAACTCCAATGCAGCTCTCTGTTTTCCACACAACACAGCTTAGAAGCACAAGACAAGCAACCAAATCTTCTTCAGGGTTCTCTGCAACTGCAATGGCGTCATCCACCATGGCACTCTCCTCCCCGGCCCTTGCCGCGAAGCAGGCCAAGATTGCCTCCTCCAATGTGTTTGGCGAGGGCCGCATCACGATGCGCAAGACGGCGGCCAAGGCCAAGCCCGCCGCTTCCAGCAGCCCGTGGTACGGCCCGGATCGTGTCCTCTATCTCGGCCCGCTGTCCGGTGATGCGCCATCCTACCTCACCGGCGAGTTCCCCGGGGACTACGGCTGGGACACTGCTGGGCTCTCCGCTGACCCCGAGACGTTCGCGAAGAACAGGGAGCTTGAGGTGATCCACTGCCGGTGGGCCATGCTTGGCGCTCTTGGCTGCGTCTTCCCGGAGCTCCTCGCTCGCAACGGCGTCAAGTTCGGTGAGGCCGTGTGGTTCAAAGCTGGTTCTCAGATCTTCAGCGAGGGTGGGTTGGACTACCTCGGCAACCCCAGCCTCGTCCACGCGCAGAGCATCCTCGCCATCTGGGCCTGCCAGGTCGTGCTCATGGGCGCCGTCGAGGGGTACCGCGTTGCCGGTGGCCCGCTCGGTGAGATCGTCGATCCCCTCTACCCCGGCGGTAGCTTCGACCCCCTTGGGTTGGCTGATGACCCTGAGGCATTTGCGGAGCTCAAGGTGAAGGAGATCAAGAATGGACGGCTCGCCATGTTCTCCATGTTTGGCTTCTTCGTCCAGGCCATCGTCACCGGCAAGGGTCCCCTTGAGAACCTTGCCGACCACCTCGCCGATCCCGTCAACAACAACGCCTGGGCATTCGCCACCAACTTCGTCCCCGGCAAGTGAATATGAGGCGATGCCCTGTGGGACTTGGGATGCATGGAACAAACATGGGTTGTGTGAAACAAAACAACCGCTACCGCGGCTTGTTTTTTCACCTGTACGATTATTCGTCCGATGAGGACATGTAACAGTATTTGATTGTTTTATCAAACAAGAATGATGGTAAACTTCCAAAAGAAAAAAACTTGCAAGATGACTGTCTGGAAGATTACTGAAATTCTCTGAAACAAATGCACAGTAGGGGAGTTCAGGGTTGCAAGAGCAGCCAAGGACTACGAAAGAAGAAGAAGAAGAAGAAGAAGAAGAAGAAAGAAAACAAACGAGCGTGCTATTTCAATGGAAAATCAAGTAGCTGTACAACTTTAAGGCCACAAGTGAGCTCATGGTTTAAGTCATTACAAGTGACAGGTACTCCCTCCGTCTCAAAATGTAAGACCATTTTTGACACTTGTGGTCTTACATTTTGGTATGGAGGGAGTACTTCACAAGGAGTAGGCAGACCTGATTACGTGGTAGTGGATTTGAACCCAGAAGCACGAGCTGTCCTCTTATCTCAGCTGTTTTGTACAGTATATTGCATACCTGATAAGATGATTTTTATCCTCCTGAGAACTAGCCTTTTAATGCAGCAAACATGTCTCAGAAAACTTCAGTTATGCATATCAATACTTTTGAAATACAATGACCTGCACAAACACTTCATCTGACGGAAGTACTGAGAACAATAAAAAGCTTTGCTCAATTGCATCATGTCCTCAAAAAATTATTCTTGTTAAAAATGTTAAATAAATCAAGCTATCAAGGTGCTTCTCCTTCCTTGCATCTAGCATGTTCTTCCTCCCGTTCTATCTGGAATAATTTCTACTGTCCCTGCTATTCAGACATTGTATCACTTGGCGTGTCTGGGCGTTTCTTTTTGGTTCCTTCTTCTTATTTTCAAACTATATAAGATCTCAGAAAATTTAAGCGACAGCCACTAGTTTCAAAGTCAATGCAGATTCTTCCCTCCTTTTCATTGATCACACATATGCCACCATTTCATTAGTCTCATTTACACAATTGCCATCCCGTGCCGTTACAATAATTGTTTTGATAATGTAATAAAAGTGGGAAAAAATATCATCGCATGTACATATGGGAATGTGGACCTGCCTATTTTTCATGAGTAGTGATGAAATTTGAGGGGCTAAAAATCATCTCTTCAATTGTTACTTTCCTGTGAAGCCCTGTCTCTCAGGCAATTACTACCATAATTCAAAAGCATTCTGTGATACCATAGGCATACCCGCCCCGGCTATCTCAGGTGACCATCAGCATGGTTGTGTTTACAATATCTGAAGAGTGATCTTGGAGGCTGTATTCTAGCACCAGCCTGAACTTCCTGATGACACAAGCCCATGCTGATCTCAGGCAGTTCAGCAAGAAAAAAAAAATCAAACTCACTTTTCTTTGTGGTAGTGATGACTGTTGGGGAAATTGAAGGCAGTTTTTAGAGTGCAATGATTAGGTTACAGCAAACAGTTTCAAACATTTGTACATAAATCCACAACAGTTTCATGCCATTTGACAACCCATATCCTTGGATGTTCGTAGAAACGCTGTCTGAATTAGATCAATTCAAATGGAGCAAAGCAGGGAGGTCAGATGATCCCAACCATGCAATGAACCAGATCAACTTCGAAGACATGCTAACTAAATGAAAATACACCTACATTACTTCCTAACGATACACTCACAAACATACTGGGCCACTACCATCAGCGCCTTTGCATTGCACCCCTAATACAGAAAACATCTACCATTAGTACCACCAAATCACCAGTCTTTGCTCCCTATGATGCAGAAAACATCTTCCATTAGTATCACCAAGGCCTTCTCCCCCCGATACGCCTCGCGAGCTGTATGTCCTTTTGCACTGCAGGGGCAAAAAAAGGTCAGGTGAACAGAAACATGCTAATGTATACATGTATTTTCTGCATACATAGTTCCAATTTGTTCAGGAGCATCCTTTTAAAGATACATATGAAGTCATACCTAACTGAAAATATTTATTTGTTATTAGAATAGAAACAGCAACCTTGATGATAATAATTCTAGTGACACTTATCTGTCTCGGTAAAACAGTACCCAAGCTTTAAGAGGAAATAAAACATATCTTGGAAATAAAGTTCTGATTTCATGCTATGTTTATATCCTCGAGGTAAGTAACAAACAGGGTAATCAACCCTGAATTTCCTGCTACAGTAACCAGATTTTATATCTAAAATGCATCATTAGAAAACTCTGGCCCATTCACAAGTGGCAAGCTATAATTGTTTTCCCGCAAAAAAAGCCATAATTGTTAGCATATCTGCTGTTTGTTTTGTGACATGTTCACCGAGAACAAAAAATACGAGAAGCTGCTGAGATATGATAACTGTGGATCTTCTAATCATTAATAATCATTGAATTTTTGCAGCTTGAAACAACATCGAAACTAGATAACACATCAAATAAAAGCAAAGATGATCCTGAAATTGAAATGCTTTTATGACTGCCATGTTTCCTTTTGCATAATATTGTAAAGGAAAGGAAGTGTTCATTCAGTGATAACTTACTGATGGTAACACGCTTAGCATGGATGGCACATAGATTTGCCTTTTCAAATACATCGACTATGTGATACTCTGCAGCCTGCAGAGGGAAAGGAAAAGAAAATCATGTGCAAACTCAAAGCAAATATACAGGACAGTGACTGAAAGCACAATTAGGACATTCAACTTATTTGATAGGCCACATATGGAATGTAGTCAACTCTATGTTAATTTTGCTAGTTATGCAGAAGAAATTATTTCTGGCAAGAGGCGACTTGTGTTAGTGTACTTACCATGCACTAGCAATCTTGTATAGTTCTATAAAAGCACTTGTGTCGTTGTACTGGATAGTGGATACAGATAAATCCTTGGGCGTTCAGATACATAACCATCACATGATAAAATTCAATTTTTTTTGGACTACCTCTTCCTCACTTCTCAGTCACACCCTTAAGCAAAATGTAATATGAACAATAGTTCAGTTTTGCGTGCGTGGCATGATTATGTTGCAAGACACAGTGACAGTGTATATCTTAGACCAAACAACGAGAAGCACCGAACTATGGCACAAAGACATTTGATTTTGGTTTTGAGTTACCAGCCACCAAAGAACAATCATGGTGCTAAACAAATGTATCAACTGCATGAACACCGGAGCATTCAGATTCAGGAACTATGCATTATGGTGATAAATTTATCAGTCTCACAATTCTCAGAACTATTGCAGTTGCTGGTTTCTTTAATGGGAACCATCAGGCCTAATAGTACACGGCAGGTTTCGGCATTGACCATTGACCGACCTCCTGCAACGAGAAGAGCGCCTGAGGAGTCCAGTGGTTCATCTCGCCCTTCGTCAAGTCGTCGGTGATCTCCTTAACCTGCAAATTTACCATCAGCACAGGACGAGCACCTGTCTCCGCATACTGAATCTCGAATCGGTGATACAGGTACAAATCGGAGGACGGGACGGGCAGAGGGGGGCACGGGTACGGGGTACCCAACCCACACTCACCAGGCGGACGAAGGGCGCGAAGGGGATGAGCGGCCCGGTGGACTTCTGGTACTTCCTGACCTCCCGCAGCGCCACCGTGCCCGGCCGGAACCGGTACGCCCGCTTCTTCTTCTTCTCCGGCTGCGGCTCCGGCGGTACCTGGCGCAGCGCCGGCGGCGGCCTCCAGCGCGGGGAGAGCTCGAAGCGGAGCCGCTTCTTCGTCTCCGTCGTCGCCGCCGTCGCCGCCACCGCGTGCTTCGTGCGACCCATCGCCGCGGGGAAAGTGTGGGTGAGTTGGGTGGTGTGCACTGAGCAGTAGTACCACTGCTTGTGCTACTGAGCAGGAGTATTACAGTAACTTTATCACGGGAGTGTAGCGCGCCTAGGAAACTGAACTGGCTCGAGGCCAAGGGGACTCGCAACCGTCACCGTCCAATGCGTGGCATAAATGTAAAATGAGTCGTTCTAGAGGGGGAAAATGTGCATGGTAGTATGGCATAAGGCTAGTCATAGTAGCAGACCGGGCTGGAGAGTGGGTCCACCACGAAAAGGAAACGCTAAGGCGGTAGGGGGCGATCGCGAGGCGATTGCGCTCCTACGCTAGGGTTAGGGTTTCGCTACTCGGGGGTGGTGTGCATCTGGCAGCGGAGAGGGAGGCGACGGCGCATCCCTAGACGCGGGCCAAGAACGGATTCTCCCTGCTGTGGGCTGCTGCTCATGGCTGGGACTGCGGATGATAAGGCGACGGCGGCGGGGAAGAAGAATAACCCGAATACATCTAAGGCGGCGGCGGCCACTCCAGCGACTGGGAGGTCAAAGACGGCTACACCAATGAAGACGGCGGCGGCAACGCCGACGACGCACAAAGGGGATGGCCTAAATAACAGAGAAGAATCAAAATCCCCGTTGGAGTGCAAGACCCCGGATCCGACGTCGAGCTTGTCTGCAAGATTGGGAGGCATGGTTCTTATGGATAAAGAAGCTGAGGGTTTCATCTTTGAAGATCAGGAGACAGAGATGCCTAAGAGTTCGAGATGGTCTGCGGTGGGGAAGGCTTGTACCACTCGTCCGATGAACAAGACAGCACTAGAAAAAGCTATGACTCAGGCGTGGGGGCTGCATAAAGAAGCTCAGTTCAGGGACATGGGCTCAAATATTTTTGTGGTACACTTTGGAAGTGAGGGAGACTACAGACATGTTATGAACAATGGGCCTTGGCAGTTTGATTTTAGTGTTCTGATCATGAAGGAATATGAAGGAAAAATGAGACCCTCGGAGATGGTGTTTGACAGAGTCGATATGTGGGTTAGGGTGACGGATCTTCCACCGGATAAGAGGACAGAGGTGTTTGGGAAAGCTTTGGGCAATTGGTTGGGAGAAGTCGTGAGAGTTGATGTGGACAAGGATGGAGTTGCAAGGGGAAACCAGTTACGAGTTCGAGCAAAAATTGATGTTTATGAACCGCTAGTCCGAGGCTTTACTTTGAAGAGATCTAAAGATGATAAGGTGGGCACATGGTTTGACTTCTACTATGAGAAAGTCCCCCACTTCTGCTTCGATTGTGGGCGACTAGTGCACAAGGGGGGTGTTTGCGAGCCCCCTGATGACTCCTCGCTCCAATGGGGAGGATGGCTGCGGGCATCCCCCGGAAGAAATACAGGAAAGGAGGGATCTAAGGGAGGGGTAGCAAGTAGCAGCAACAGTTGGAATAGCTCACAGAATGACGGTACAAGACCAAGGCACCGAGATGAGCAAGGTCGCGTGAGGGATATTCCAACCAAGAGAAATCTAAACACTGAATTCTCTCAATCAGCTGAAAACCGCACTGGCGGACAGAGTAAGCCGAGAGATGCAGAGGTGAATAGCCCTAGACGCGATAAAACGAGGAGTGGTGCTGGACGTAAGCAGGATCTGAGGGGCAGTCTGGAGATGAAAAGAGAACAGAATCTGAGGGACAAGCTGATTGATAGAAATCGGGGAAGGGAGAGAGAGTCTGAACGTGGAGCTTCCTGGGAGATGAAGGGAAAAGGATCTGCTGATGTGAAGAATGGGGGGCGCCATGAAGGTGGGTATACGAGGGTAGAGCAGCATGGGAGGTCAGAAGGTTATGGACAACAGGAAAGAAGGAGGGGCTACTACGTGCGTAAACCAAGGCAAAGCTCGGCTTATGAGTATAGGGAGATCCAGAGAGAGCGAGAAGTGCATGAAAGCAGGAAGCGAGGGCCGAGACATATGTGGGTAGCCAAGGGGGAGTCGGACAGGCCGGCAGGACAAGATGTTTTCATTCGCGATATACGGCATAAAACGTCGACAGTGTTTGACCGCATCTCAGTTAACAGCGATAGATCGGCGGACCCCGAGGATCGGGGCCGCCGGGAGCAATGAATGTTTTAGCCTAGAACTGTCGAGGACTGGGGTTGGACTCGACAGTGGGCGAACTGAGAGACCTGATTCGGTCCCACAACCCAGCGGTGGTCTTTTTATCTGAAACAAAGAAGAAATCGAGGGCTATGGAGAAACTAAGATGGAGTCTGGGGTTTTCTTGTGGTGTGGCGGTGGACTGTCAAGGACAAAGTGATGGGCTAGCGATGTGGTGGAGAGAGCAAGGTTACTGTGAGGCCATGGAGCCAGTACTTTGTGGATGCGGAAGTGGTCTGGGAAGGAAAAACCTGTAGAATCACTGGATTCTACGGTGAACCGGACGTGGAGCATAGAAAAAAATCTTGGGATGCAATCCGATACCTGAAACGACAGGATGCACTTCCATGGTTGTGTGTCGGGGATTTCAATGAAGCGCTATTACAAACCGAACAGAAGGGGGGAAACCAATGAAGCTTTCTGCAGATGGAAGGTTTTCGCGACTGCCTGGCCGACTGCGGCCTTGCAGACTTGGGTTTTTAGGCTATCCCTACACGTGGGATAACAAAAGACAAGGTGATGAAAATATTCAGGTCCGTCTCGACCGGGGAACATGCAATGATGATTTTCTAGCACTATTCCCGCACACTCACGTCCAACACATAATTACCGAGGAGTCGGACCATGTCACTTTGGTGGTTCACATTCTGGAGACGGCTCCAGAACGGGGACACCATGGTGCACGACAATTCAGATTTGAGGAGGCATGGTTAAGGCATGAAAGCTATGATTCCATGGTAGCCGAGAAGTGGTTGGAAGCGGACGATGGAGAAACGGGGCTGTCGGCCACCTGCGGCAGGCTAGGAAAGCTTACGGCGAGCATGCAAGAGTGGGGGCGTGTGGTGTTTGGCTCCATCCGCCAGCAAATCAAGCAGCTAAAGGTACAGCTAGAAGATGCAAGATTCAGAGCGTTACGAACTGGGTATACTACGGAGGTGAGGGACATAGAAGAACAACTTCGGGAAGTTTACGCTCGTGAAGAAATAATGCAGCGACAAAGATCCAGGGTTGACTGGTTAGCTGCAGGGGACATGAATACAAAATACTTCCAAGGAAGAGCATCACATAGGAAGCGAAAAAACACGGTAAGGGCACTGATACGGGAGGATGGTTCGAAGTGCATGGCAGATGAGGAAATGCGCGAGATGGCGGCAAAGTTCTATGAAATTTTTTTCACCTCAGAGGGGTCGGTAGGAGTGCAGGAACTGCTTGATAATATACCAGCTGCTGTTACAAATGATATGAACCAGAAACTAGTGGCACCGATTGCAGACGAGGAGATAGAGAAAGCTTTGTTCCAGATGGGGCCTACGAAAGCTCCAGATCCCGATGGCCTCCCTGCCTATTTTATCAGTGACACTGGTCGCTTGTAAAAACAGAGGTTTGCACGGTGGTCCGGGAGTTTCTTGCAGGACGAGCAGCACCGGACGCGTTTAATGCAACTGTCATCGTTATGATCCCGAAAGTTAACTCACCGGAGTTACTTTCACAATTTCGCCCAATTAGCCTGTGTAATGTTTTATACAAAATTGCAGCGAAGGTGTTGGCGAATAGACTAAAGGTTATTCTACCGATACTTATTTCTGAGGAACAAAGCGCTTTCGTGCCAGGGCGGCTAATTACTGATAATGTATTTGTGGCTTATGAGTGTGTGCATGCAATCAGGAAAAGGAAAAGGAAGAAACCCTTATGTGCGGTAAAGCTGGATATGATGAAGGCATATGATAGGGTGGAGTGAAGTTTTTTGGAGCAAATGTTGGGACGATTTGGTTTTAATACAGCTTGGATCAGCATGGTCATGAGGTGCGTGACGTCGGCAAGTTTTATGGTGAAGTTAAACGGGGGGTTGTCCAGGTGGTTCACTCCCTCTCGTGGGCTAAGGCAAGGAGATCCATTGTCGCCGTACTTATTCCTTTTCTGCGTGGAAGGCTTCTCTGCACTCTTGAAGAAGGCCGAAGATGACAAGCTTATTAAAGGTGTGTCATTTGGAGGCACTGGCCCGCAAGTGACACATCTCCTATTTGCAGATGATAGCATTGTCTTTCTTCAGGGTTCTGTTGATAACTTTCAGGCATTGAAGAATATCCTGGGTAGATACGAGGAAGCGTCGGGGCAAAAGGTTAACCTTCAGAAATCGTCAATATTCTTTGGTAAGGGATGCCAACAGGAGTTGAAGAATTCGAGCTCGGTACCCGGGGATCCTCTAGAGTCGACCTGCAGGCATGCAAGCTTGAGTATTCTATAGTCTCACCTACAGTGGTTGGTAGGGCAAAAGATGGAACATTCAAATATGTGGTAGAGAGTTCGAAGAAAAAAGTTACTGGATGGAAGGGCCAAGGGCTGTCAAAGAAAGCACGGGAAGTTCTAGTGAAATCCAGGCTGCAAGCAACTCCAGCATTTACCATGAGCTGTTTTCACCTCACAAAGAAGATGTGCCAGAACTTGACATG
>NW_024113420.1:0-32375 GCF_003073215.2 Triticum urartu | reverse complement strand
CTTCAGTCGTTCCATGGAAGTTAAAGCGGCTCGAAGTTCATCTTTGGCTTTAGAAGATTCTTCTTGATGAGATTTGATACTCTCTTGAAGATCAGCAATCTGTGTCCTTTGATGGTTTATGTCAGCCTGCCACAATCAGAGGAGCATATCAATATTTTATCAAAAGTCCCAAGCATACAACTGGTTCTACACTTGGCACTTGGGGACTAATGCGGATTGCTTCTTTCCTACTGCTTATTCAAAGTCCCAAGGATTAATACAAGTTTCAATCCTGGCACTTGGGGGCTAATGCAGATTGCTTCTTTCCTACTGCTTATTCAAAGTCCCGAGGATTAATACAAGTTTCAATCCTGGCACTTGGGGGCTAATGTGTATTTGTTCAAAAACTTAAAAGTCAACAATGTGCAGTTTGGAAGTTCAAAAGTCCCGGTTTTTCTATACAAGCTAAACCGGCCCTTGGGGGCTACAGGATACAAGATAGTGAAAATACAAAGATAAGGATGAAAATGTTTACCTCATAGCGTTCCTTCATCAGATTTACCAAGTCAGCCTCATTATCTCCGCTTGTATAAAGCCGGTTCAAGAATCCGGAATGAAGATCCTAGGCAGAAAGATTAGCATATTTTGACAAGTCAGCTTCCATCTTCCTCTTGCCCATAGAAGTAAACTCATCCTTGCCGGTATGTTTTTCCAAGATAACTCGATTGCCCGGAGCGGTATAAGCAGTGTCAGTAACAATAACGTCATCATCTTTGGCTGGGTTAGGAGTGGTAGCAGGGCTTGGCGGATTAGCAGTTGACCTCAATGGATCAACAACCGGACTTGCAGGTATAGCATGTGGACTTGTGGTGCCCTCATGTGTGGCCGGATCAGCTTCCGGCGGATCAGCGTTGTTAGTTGGCTCCGGTGGGACAGAATCATCTATGATATTATCAAGATTTTTATCAGGATTTTCAAGAGTTTTCTTTGGTTCAACTTCGCCGGTATGGGCACTGGTCTTGGCTTTCTTACTCAGACGAGCTTTAGCACTAATATTAAAACAAGTGTCGGATTTCGGGTTCCGGCAGACCCTTGAGGCTCGAACACTAGGGTGCGCGCGGAGATTTCACCTCCTACCTACCTGCTCCCCCCCGCCATGCTAGGATCTGAACTACGAAAAGAACAACACAAGGGACACAGGGTTTATACTGGTATGGGCCACCGTTGTGGTGTAATACCCTACTCCAGTGTGTGGTGTGGTGGATTGCCTCTTGGGCTGATGATGATGAACAATACAAGGAAGAACAGCCTCGCGAGGGTCTGTTCTTGGCTGGGGCGATGAACTGCTGGTAGGAGTTCAGCCACCTTTCTATCTCTCTCTCTCCTTCCAACCCACCGACTTGTCGAGAGCCCCTGCTATGTGGGTGGCTGGTCCTATTTATAGAGGCCCTGGTCCTCTTCCCAAATATCGAGCGGGAAGGGAGCCAACAATGGCGGGCTAATTTGAAGGGGGACACCAAGTATCAGCTATCCTGACAAAAGTAGTCTTCGTCTGTGCAAAGCTCTGGTGATGACGCCGTCTTGGGCTCCACGGTGACCTCCGTCTCGTAGTCCTCCTGGTCTTGGTCTCGTTGCACCGAAATGGCAACCTTTGCCTGATGCCTCGGTACTCCGCGGCTGCGCTTGCCTCCTTTGCACCAAATAGGAAAGGAGGACGTTGCGCGGGCTGGCACCCGCCTGGCGCCCTTGGTCGTCATGGCTTGCGTCATGGCACCTCGTGAGGTACCCCGCCTTGATCTCTCCACCTCCTCGTGAGCCTGCCTGATGAGGCTGTGCCTGAGGAGGCTCCGCGCAGTCCGCCCCGCGAGGCTTGGCCCCTCGCGAGGCTCTTGGGTTTGTGTTGGTGAAGATGGGCCATGCTGGGCCCCCCTTTGAGCCACGCCGCAGGCCGCAGGCAGGCAAGTCTGGGGACCCCCGTTCCCAGAACGCTGACAGTAGCCCCCGGGCCCAAGGCGCGCCAGGACTTGGCCGTGCAGGGAGGCGGAAGGGCAAGAGCGAAGCGCCGCGGGGCCTAACAGCCTGCGGCCTCGGGCACCGCGTGGCGGTTGACTGGACGTGGGCGCCTTAGCAACCGTGCGAGTTGATAAAGGAGTGGCATCCTCCTAGGCCTTGCTTCTTGCTTTCCCCGGTTGCTGCTCAGATCCCCTTTCTTGCGCCTCTCCTTCCTTCCTACGAAATCTCCAGATTTGCTCTGACCGTGCGACCTAGGAAGCCATGGCGCCTCGCCAGCCCCAGGTCGCAGCTTGGTACTCGTCTGCCCTGGACCCGCCGAACGTGTCGGAGGCGAGCTTTGCCCGGCTGCACCGGATGGCGACGGCGCGGGGTATCGACGGGGCGAAGGTGTTCAAGGCCGGCTCCGCCACCCCTCAGGGTCAAAGGAGCACCTTCTATCCGCTCTTCATAAGTGCCATTGTTCTTGGCCTGGTGCCTCCCTTCTCCGAGTTCTTCTTCTCTCTCCTCCGCCATTACAAGCTACAGGCTCTGCATCTCCATCCCAACTCCGTCCTTCTCCTGGCAATATTTGCTTATTATTGCGAGGCCCACGTTGGGGTGCAGCCTTTAGTGGCCTTGCTGCGCCACTACTTTTACCTCCGGACCTCTCGCTGTCCTGCTTCCGCGTGCGCGAGCTTCATCGCGTACGGTGGCGCCATTGCCATCTCGAATCCTGGGAAAAGGATTGAGGGCTTCAGGAGCAAGTGGATCTTGGTGGATGCTGGGCGCATCCACCCTCGGCTGATCTTGCCCATGGAGCAGCCCACGAGCTCCAGCGACTGGGGTCGAGCGGAGCTCATGGATCCCCGCGCGAAGATGGTGTTGGAGAAGATGGACGCGGATCTGAGGACGACCGACATGGAGGCGGCGAAGCTGACCGGCGCGTCGCTGCTGAGGGAGTTCCTAGAGCACCAGCTGGCTCCACTTTGGCGGTATTCACTTCCAATGTGGAGGCCCCGTCCGAGCCCCGCGGCCTTGGCCGACGGAGACCTGGCTGCGATTCTCCAGTCTCTGGTCGGGGGCAATGTGGCGAGGCTGGAGGGCGCTCCTACGCCCTTGTTCCTCCGCAACGACTGGGAGCGGGTAGTGAGGTCCATGCCCGTCTTCGATGGGGAAGGGCCCGTGCCCCTGGAGGCTCCCGAGGGACCGGTGGCTGTGCCCTCCGACGACTCCAGCGAAGAGGAGGAAGGGCCTGACTCCGAGGCGACCGATGGAGAGTCAAGGGCTCCCTTCCCCCGGCGCAGGTTCTCCGCCTCTCTCTGAGTGATGACAACGAGGATGACGACGAAGACAACGACGAGCAGGACGGCGGGGGCTCGCCCCCGATCCCGAAGAAGGACAGGACCGGGCTGATCTCCCGCGGCTCTGCCCCGGCCCTGGGGCGGGCTGCAGATGCACCTTCCGCCTCTAAGCTTCCCGAGGTTGACCCTTCCAGCCGGCTTTCGGGCTTCAGATTTGGCCGGAGGCCGCTTGAGCTCACTGGCGACGACCCGTAAGTGTTCGATTCTTGTCTTTATTTCTTGCTCTGCTTCTGAGGCTTGACGTTCGCATCCCTTGGATAGGCTGGCGCCTGCAGCAAAGAAGTCGAAGGGGGCTCCTGAGGTTCCATCCGTGGCGGCGCCTCTGCCCGCGAGGGAGAGTGACCGCGACGCACAGGCTTCTCCTGCCCGGTCGTCCTCGCGAGGCCTTGCTGAGCCGACTGGGGCGAGCTCAGCCCCCACGGCCCAAGCGGATCCCGAGGTGTCCTTGCCTGCCGCCGCCAATGCAGCTGTCGGGGCGCGGCCGACTCCGCCTCAAGATGCTGTGGCCACGCTGCCGCCTTCTCCTCCTACTCCACCGGCTGCTATCTCCCCGACACCTTCCGCAGTTCTAGACCGTGCAGTTGCTGAGCTGGACCGGCTGCGGCAGGATCTTCTCGGTGCCGACCCTCGCTTGGTGGCCGGGTGCTTGGAGCTGGCTTCTGGATGGGTTCGCTCCGATGCTTCAATTCGGGCGGCGCTGGTCCAGGCCTCGACGGCATGCGACGAGGAGAAGCAGGACGTCCTTGAGGAGAAGGCTGCTCGCAATGCAGCCCTGGGAGAGGTGGTCGACGTCCATGGTCGCTGCAAGGCGCTGGAGGACGAGCTGCAGGGCCTGCGGGATCAGCTCGCGAAAGAGGTCCGTCTTCGCCAAGAGCAGGAAGAAGGCGTGAAGGCTTGCGAGGCGGCCGTCGAGAGCCGGGAGGCCAAGCTCAAGAAATGCCGTGACCGCCTAGGCGCGCTGGAGCAGGAGTTGGGGGCGAGGAAGGCCGAGCTGGACGGCAAGGCCCTGGTCCTTGCCGAAGACCGCGCGGCCTTCACGGGGTTGGAGGCGAAGGCTCGCTCCTCGCTGAGGACGCTTTACGACAGCTTCCTGGAGAGCCCGCTGGCCGGCGCCGAGGACGGCCCCGCCAAGCTGCTTCCCTTCTTGGTCCACGCTCTTGAAGATTTCGCCCTTGGCCTTGGCCCCACGGCCGAGGCCGAGGCGCGTGTCCTGTCTTCTGCAGCACTGACGCGGGTCCTCACCCACATCCACCTTCGCGATCCAGGTTTCGACCTCGACAGCCTGCTGGAGCCCATGAGCGGCAAGCGTGCCGCTGCTGCTGCCGAGGCCGTGAAGGGTCGCGCAGAGGCCCTGCTAGGGAAGTTCTGGGCCTTCAGCACCAAGCCGGAGCAAGGCACCGCCGACCCCGCTGCTCCGTGAGGCGAACCCACTCCGCGCTGCTCCCCCGCCGCCGAGTGACTCCATCGTGGCTCCCGTCCTGCTTTTAATTCCTGCACATGTATCATGCCTCAGGGAGGCATTTAAACTTGCGTCTGATATTGGGATAACAGTGTGGACTGTAATATTTGCTTTCGAATTCCTTTGAAATTTGCGCTTTTCCTTCCTACTTGCTTATGTTCTACGCCGGCAGGGCCCGGCCCCGCGCGTACCTCACCTAGCAATAGTCCCGACCAGAAACCAGGACGGGACCAAGGAGTGAGGGGCTACGTGACAAGTTAGGCTCCTGAGTCGCGATGCTCAGGAGTCCCCCTTGGCGCACGAACAACAAGTAGGGAGGTATGATGAGGGTGGATCCACCGTTCTATGTCTGCAGAGCCCAGCCCCGCGCGTACCTCACCCAGCAATAGCCCCGACCGGGAACCAGGACGGGACCAAGAAGTGAGGGGCTACGTGACCAGTTAGGCTCCTGAGTCGCGATGCTCAGGAGTCCCCCTTGACGCCAAAACGGCCTTCGTACCTTGGCTCCACTCGGGGAGAGGCGCGCGACAAACCAGGCCCGGGGGGGCCTGGCTGGGCGGCGTGCGTCTGGGCGTGACCCAGGCACAGCCCCCGTGCCCAGCTCCCTCGGGCGGCACTCCCGAGGGGAGGCATTACGATGAGGCTAGACAGTGAGCTCTGGGCTCCATGAGGTTGATGCGGCCCGGGGGCCGCCCTCAGTTGTTTATCACCAGCGCGGAGCATAGCGCTTCCGTATGTGTACGGGCATAACCGCTCCTCGGCAGTCTCGTCAGCCAGCGCGGAGCATGGTGCTTCCACTGGTATGTGGGAGGGGGCCCCCCTCCGGGAGGAGCCCCCGGGGCGTGTACAGCCCTGCCCTGACACGTGGCTGGCACGGTAGGGCCTGACGAGGTGTATCTGGGCACCCGTGAGCCAGCGCGGGACTCACGGGGCCCTACCTCTAGGCGGGTTGCGTCTGGCACTGGGCCTTATCTTGTGTTGTGTCCCTGCAAGTTCGGTTAGATGCCTGCACTCTACGTCCTCGGGTCCCGGCCCTCGAGCTGGTCTCAGCCGTTGCTGGTATGCCAGGTCGCGATGCCATGGTTAAGGCCAAAGGTTGAGGGCTGGAGAGCCAGTAAGAGCCCTGAGTCGCGATGCTCAGGTACCCCCCCTTTAACATGCAAGTGGTCAGCATGGAGAAGAAGAGGTGCCGTGGACCGGCATCAAATAATCAAGCATGGTGGTTCTAACGCATAACCGGAAATAAACGCAAATGGGATACATGCCACTGGGCCTGGCCCGAGCGGCTTGGGGATCATGCAGCCCGAGTGGCGCCCCCAACAAGGTAAGCTAACAACATGGAATAAAAAAGGGGATACAAGCCACAGGGACGGACCCTTGCGGCCTGGGAATAATGCAGCCCTGGGGGCGCTCCCAGCTGAAAATGAAACTTGAAAGATGTCACCTGATGACGTTGAGGACGAAGGGGTGTTGGTGTGGCAGACTCGGTGGGCTGCGGAAGCCGATCCTCATGAGCCTCCAGGCCCGGGGGCCTCGGGAGGCTACGGAGGCGCTGGCGGATCCTCGCGGACCATCTCCATCTCCGCCAGGGCTGCGGAACGCCTTGCCTCTCGTGCCTCCGTGATGCCCCTCATGAGGCGCTGGTGCGTGTCAGCCGCGCTCATCAAGCCGTAAGGAATGCGAACGTAGCTGTGGGGTGGACCTCCGCAGCGCCCCACTCGCGAGGGCCAGAGGCGCTCCAGGGAGGCGACTTGGTTGAGCCCTGGTATGTCAATGCAGACGCGCAACCCGCCATCCTCGCCTGGATGGGGAGCCACTGCTGGTAGGCGGCGGCCTCTTTTCATGACTCTTGACTCCTGTAGCTCCTGAATGGCCTTGCTGACGAACTCCTCAGGGTCTGGATCTCCTTGCCTTGCTCCTTCTTGACGAAAACGTGCTTCGAAACATGCCTCCATGTGGTGCCCAAGCGCCTCCCTCGTGACCCTAGCTAGGTCGGTGGCCCTCCAGAGGGGAGCCCCCGAGCCCTGCCTGAGGAGGGCGCCGGGCGCGCTTTCCTATGCGATGGAAGGAGGTTCCCCCCAGGCAGGCACAGGCCCAGAGGGGCCTGCCTCCTGAGGGGCCAGGCCGGACGTTGCCTTCTTCTTCTTGGGGGCGGCCTCAGGGAGCGTCCTGCTTCCGCGATCCGGGTCTTCCAGTGATGCGGTCTGAAAGGCTCGTTCCAGGGAACACATCGCATCCTTCTCTTCACAGGGCACCGTGATGACTCCGTCGCTTCCTGGCATCTTGAGGACGTTGTAGCCGTGGTGAGTCACGGCCATGAACTTGGCGAGCGCTGGGTACCCAAGGATGGCGTTGTACGGCAGGCGGATGTGAGCGACGTCGAAGTCGATGAGCTCGGTGCGGTAGTTGTCGCGTGCCCCGAAGGTGACAGGGAGGCGGACCTGCCCAATCGGGACCATGGAGCCGTCGGTGATACCGGAGAAAGGTTTGGTTGGCTGGAGTTGGCTGTAGGGCACTTGGAGGTTGTTGAATGTCTCTACGGACAGGACGTTGAGCCCTGCCCCACCATCGATGAGGGTCTTGGTGACCACGATGTTGCTGATGATTGGGGAACAAAGCATCGGGAGGACTCCGGCTGTAGCCGCACACTTGAGCTGATCTGCTGAGCTGAACGTGATGGCGCACGCCGACCACCTCAGAGGGCGCGTGGCTTCGAGCTTGGGGAGGACTGCGTTCACTTCGCGGGCGAACTGCTTGAAGATGCGTTGAGAGGCTGGGGCTTGTGCTCCGCCCAGGATGCAGGAGATCGCGCGCGGCTCCTGGAAGTACCCAGCCTCCTCGTCCTGGTGGCGGTCCTCATTTCTCCTTGGCAGCGGTGGGATGCCTGCGTTGCCCTACGGGCGGTCCTCGCGAGGCTGATCCCTCCATCCTCCCTCGCGATGTGGGTCTTGCCAGCGATCCTCGCGAGGTTGATTGCGCCACCCCTGGCGCGGGCCACGGTCTTCCCACCGTCCTGCGTTCCTTCCTCCTCCTCGGCCGTAGCCCCGGTCACCGCGGTCAGGGCGATGGCCGATCCTTCCTTCACGCACGGCTCGGAGTTCTTGACATTCGTTGGTGTTGTGGGTGTGGAGGTCGTGGTACACACAGTACCGGCTGCCCTTGGAAGGTTCAGGCTGATCTCTGCCCCGCTTGGTGTCTGGTTCTGCCGCGAGCACGGAAGCCCCCTTGCGCTTCACTTCCTTGGCCTTGAGCTTCTTCTCTTCTGGGTCTGCGGCAGGCAGCTCGAGGAGGGAGAGATGCCCTTCCTCATCCCTGGCGCACTTGTTCGCCAAGTTGAACAGCTCCAAGGAAGTGCACAGGTCTTCATGCATCGCCAGCTCCTCCTTCATCTTGACGTCGCGCACGCCGTCGGAGAAGGCCGAGATGATGGCCTCTTCAGTCACCTTGGGAATCTTGAGGTGTGCGTTGTTGAAGCGCTGGATGTACTTCTGCAGGGTCTCCCCGGGTTGTTACTTGATGCGGCGCATGTCGCTCACGGCGGGTGGCCGGTCGTGAGTGCCTTGGAAGTTTGCGATGAAGCGGGTGCGCATCTCTTCCCAGGAGGAGATTGTGCCTGGAGCCAGGTTCAGGAGCCAGTGCGGGCCCCATCCTTGAGCGCCATGGGAAACCAGTTCGCCATGACCTTCTCGTCTCCGTTGGCAGCTTCGATGCCCAGCTTGTAGAGCTGGAGGAACTCTGCAGGGTCGGCTGTGCTGTCGTAGCGGGGAGGCAGGTCTAGCTTGAACTTGCCGGGCCACACGACGCTGCGTAGTTCGGTGGTGAAGGCGTGGCAGCCTGCTATGGCCATGGGAGGCCTTGGGTGACGGAGAGCCTGGTCTTGCATGTCCCCACGCGCTGGAGCAGGAGGATGGTCGCGACGTGCTGGAGCAGGGAACGCCCAGGCAGCTTCTGGCGGGCGAGGGACTTCTTGGCAGCTCTGTTCTTGCCGCGCTGGCACCTGACGGAGCCGGTTCCGCCCAGGGGCCACGCGCCTTGGAGCCATGGCGTCTTCTTGAGGAGGAGGCGGCCGGGGCGCCGCCGGAGCCTCGTCACCCGCGCGGGGCGGTGTGCGGTGCAGCAGAACGGACGGCGCGGAAGAGCCCCCCGCGGCGCGGACGAGCTCGGCGACGCAGTCAAGCCATTCTTCGTAGACGTCGTCGACAGGGCGGTAGCGTAGGAGCTCGTTTGCCGCGATGAGTGCAACCTGAGCCTCCATGGGCGCGCGAAGCGCGCGGGACGAAGATCCAGCCAGGGCGAGCGAGGGAGTTGCGGTGCGGCCGTCTTGCCGCACGGATGCATGCTGAGACGATGCTTGCTGCTCGTCCCCCACCGGGCCGGTGGCGGCGTTGACGGCAGGTGACGGGGAATGGCGAGGACGCCCGCCGACAGGGGCCGTCTGGGCGATATTTGTGAAGAGGACCAGGGCCTCTATAAATAGGACCAGCCACCCACATAGCAGGGGCTCTCGACAAGTCGGTGGGTTGGAAGCAGAGAGAGAGAGAGAGATAGAAAGGTGGCTGAACTCCTCCCAGCAGTTCATCGCCCCAGCCAAGAACAGACCCTCGCGAGGCAGTTCTTCCTTGTATTGTTCATCATCATCAGCCCAAGAGGCAATCCACCACACCACACACTAGAGTAGTGTATTACACCACAATGGTGGCCCGAACCAGTATAAACCCTATGTCCCTTGTGTTGTTCTTTTCGTAGTTCAGATCCTAGCATGGCGGGGGGAGCAGGTAGGTAGGAGGCGAAATCTCCGCGCGCACCCCAGTGTTCGAACCTCAAGGGTCTGCCGGAACCCGAAATCCGACATTTGGCGCGCCAGGAAGGGGTGCGCCGGAATTCGCCTTCCACCGCCCCGTTCTCCTCCGACCGTCACACCCATGTCTGACGCTCGTCGGGCCCGCGCCGAGCGCCGGGCCGCACTCGCTTCCCGTGTCGCCAAAACGGCCCCTGTCGGCGGGCATCCACGCCGTTCCCCGTCACCTGCCGTCAACGCCACCACCGGCCCAGCGGGGGACGAGCGGCAAGCATCGTCCCAGCATCCGTCCGTGCGGCAAGACGGCCGCACCGCAACTCCCTCGCTCGCCCCAGCTGGATCTTCGTCCCGCGCGCTCCGCGCGCCCATGGAGGCTCGGGCTACGCTCATCGCGGCAAACGAGCTCCTCCGCTACCGTCCCGTCGACGACGTCTACGAATAATGGCTCGACCGCGTCGCCGAGCTCGTCCGCGCTCCAGGGGGCTCTTCCGCGCCGTCCGTTCCGCTGCACCGCACCCCGCCCCGCGTGGGCGAAGAGGCTCCGGCGGTGCCCCGGCCGCCTCCTCCTCAAGAAGACGCCATGGCTCCAAGGCGCATGGCCCTTGGGCGGAACCCGCTCCATCAGGTGCCAGCGCAGCAAGAACAGAGCTGCCAAGAAGTCCCTCGCCCGCCAGAAGCTGCCCGGGCGCTCCTTGCTCCAGCACGTCACGACCATCCCCTTGCTCCAGCGCGTGGGGACATGCAAGACCAGGCTCTCCGTCACCTAAGCCCTCCCGTGGCCACAGCAGGCTGCCGCGCCTACACCACCGAACTATGCAGCGTCGCGTGGCCCGGCAAGTTCAAACCAGACCTGCCTCCTCGCTACGACGGCACGGCCGACCCTGCGGAGTTCCTCCAGCTCTACGAGTTGGGCATCGATGCTGCCAACGGAGACGAGAAGGTCATGGCGAACTGGTTTCCCATGGCGCTCAAGGACGGGGCCCGCACCTGGCTCCTGAACCTGGCTTCAGGCACAATCTCCTCCTGGGAAGAGATGCGCACCCGCTTCATCGCCAACTTCCAAGGTACTCGCAACCGGCCACCCACCGTGAGCGACATGCGCCGCATCAAGCAACAACCTGGGGAGACCCTGCAGAAGTACATCCAGCGCTTCAACAACGCATGCCTCAAGATCCCCAAGGTGACTGAGGAGGCCATCATCTCAGCTTTCTCCGACGGAGTGCGCGACGTCAAGATGAAGGAGGAGCTGGCGATGAATGAAGACCTATTCACTTCCTTGGAGCTGTTCAACTTGGCAAACAAGTGCGCTAGGGCTGAGGAGGGGCGTCTCTCCCTCCTCGAGCTGCCTGCCGCAGACCCAGAAGAGAAGAAGCTCAAGGACAAGGATGTGAAGCGCAAGGGGGCTGCAGTGCTCGCGGCAGAACCAGACAACAAGCGGGGCAAAGATCAGCCCGATCCTCCCAAGGGCAGCCGGTACTGTGTGTACCACGACCTCCACACCCACAACACCAACGAATGCCAAGAACTCCGAGCTGTGCGTGAAGGAAGGATCGGCCGTCGCCCCGACCGCGGTGACCGGGGCTACGGTCGAGGAGGAGGAAGAAACGCAGGACGCTGGGAAGACCGTGGGCCGCACCAAGGGTGGCGTGATCAACCTCTCAAGGATCGCTCGAAAGACCCACCTCGCGAGAGAGGATGGAGGGATCAGCCTCGCGAGGGAGACTTGAGGGATCAGCCTCGCGAGGATCACCCACTAGGCAACGCAGGCCTCCCACCGCTGCCGCTGCAGCCAAGGAGAAACGATGACTGCCATCAGGACGAGGAGGCTGGGGGCTTTCAGGAGCCGCGCGCGATCGCCTGCATCTTGGGCGGAGCACAAGCCCCAGCCTCTAAGCGCATCTTCAAGCAGTTCGCCCGCAAAGTGAACGCAGTACTCCCTAGACTTGAAGCCACACGCCGTCTCAGGTGGTCGGCGTGGGCCATCACGTTCAGCTCAGCAGATCAGCTCAAGTGTACGGGAACCGCCGGAGTCCTCCCAATGCTTTGTTCCCCAATTGTCAGCAACGTGGTGGTCACCAAGACCCTCATCGATGGCGGGGCAGGGCTCAACGTCCTGTCCGTGGAGACATTCAACAACCTCCAAGTGCCCTACGGCCAGCTTCAGCCAACCAAGCCCTTCTCCGGTATCACTGACGGCTCCACGGTCCCGATTGGGCAGGTCCGCCTCCCTGTCACCTTCGGGGCACGCAACAACTTCCGCACCGAGCTCATCGACTTCGACGTTGCTCACATTCGCCTGCCGTACAACGCCATCCTTGGGTACCCAGCGCTGGCCAAGTTCATGGCTGTAACTCACCATGGCTACAACATCCTCAAGATGCCAGGAAGTGGCGGAGTCATCACGGTGCCCTGTGAAGAGAAGGACACGGTGTGTTCCCTGGAACGAGCCTTTCAGGCCGCATCACTGGAAGACCCGGATCGCGGAAGCAGGAGGCTTTCCGAGACCGCCCCCAAGAAGAAGATGACATCGTCCGGCCCGGCCCCTCAGGAGGCAGGCCCCTCAGGGCCCGCGCCTGCCCAGGGGGAACCTCCCTCCATCGCGTAGGAAAGCGCGCCCGGCGCCCTCCCCAGGCAGGGCTCGGGGGCTCTCCCCTGGAGGGCCACCGACCTAGCTAGGGTCACGAGGGAGGCGCTTGGGCACCACATGGAGGCGTGTTTTGAAGCACGATTACCTCAAGAAGGAGCAAGGCAAGGAGATCCAGACCCACAGGAGTTCGTCAGCAAGGCCATTCAGGAGCTACAGGAGTCTAGAGTCATGAGAGGCGCCCGCCGCCTACCAGCAGTGGCTCCCCATCCAGGCGAGGATGGCGGGTTGCGCGTCTGCATTGACATACCAGGGCTCAACCAAGTCGCCTCCCTGGAGCGCCTCTGGCCCTCGCGAGTGGGGCGCTGCGGAGGTCCACCCCACAGCTACGTTCGCATGCCTTACGGCTTGCCGAACGCGGCTGACGCGCAGCAGCGCCTCATGAGGGGCATCAGGGAGGTACGAGAGGCCAGGCGTTCCGCAGCCCTGGCAGAGATGGAGATGGCCCGCGAGGAGTCGCCAGTGCCTCCGGAGCCTCCCGAGGCCCCTGGGCATGGGGGCTCGTGAGGATCGGCTCCCGCAGCCCCGCGATCCTGCTACACCAACACCCCTTCTTCCTCAAAATCATCAGGTGACATCTTTCGGGTTTTACTTCCAGCTGGGAGCACCCCCAGGGCTGCATTATTCCCAGGCCACGTGGGTCCGTCCCTGCGGCGTGTATCCCTTTCATTTCGCGTCGATTAGCTTACCTTGTTGGGGGCGCCCCTCAGGCTGCATCACCCCCAAGTCGCTCGGGCCTGACCCAGTGATCTCCGCATTCCAAGCATCTATTCGAACGAATCCACTCATTCGCGGCTAACGTGTTTTACCTAGTTGCCTACTCAGCTGACGCCAACTAACGGAACTGCTCCCGAACGGCGCGACGCTTGCGCATGGGTCCGTCCCTGCAACGCCGACAAACCTGGATGGCTGAGCTCTGGCCGCGGCAGCCCTGCACAGTGTCACCTCGTCAAGCCTTCAGTGCCTCACTACCCCTCGGAAGCAACCAACTGTTGACCGCCAATTGTATAGCAACCCCTTGCTTTTTTCTATGATGGACCTGCAGGACCTCCTAAAGGAGCTACGTCAGGCGAGGCTCTTGCTGTGCCTCCTTCGCTCTCGTCTGCGCGAACCGCTTGCACGTTAAAGGGGGTTGCCTGAGCATCGCGACTTAGGGCTCCTACTGGCTCTCCAGCCCTCACCCTCTGGCCTTGACCAAGGCATCGCGACCTGGCATACCAGCGACGGCTGAGATTCGCTCGAGGGCCGGGACCCGAGGACGTAGAGCAGAAAGGGGAGCTAAGGCGAGAGGGAGGAGACACACGAGGACCTCGCCAAGCAACCCTGCTCCTGCCGACGCACGGACCCGGCCACACACCAGAGAGCGGCCCCTAATCCTCGAGATAAGTTATCGCCCGGAAGCGCCAGCTACCGTGGCACCATCCCCGCACCTAATGCTATCCCTTGTTAGCGACGCCGCTCCCCTTTCTCACCAAATGATGGCTGCTTGGGCGCCAAAGGGGACCTCCTGAGCATCGCGACTCAGGGGCTCTTACCGGACTCCGGGTCGCTCACCTCCTGGCCTTGACCACGGCATCGCGACCTGGCATACCAGCGACAGCTGAAGCCGCCTTGGGACTGGGACCTGTCGGCGCAGAGCACCAAGCCCTCGTGAGATTCGAAAGGGAGGACTGAGCTAAGATGGAATGAGCAACTCGCGCAATTCTACGACAAGTGTTATATATACATGACAAGATCACAGGCACCTTACAAGCCCCTACGGGACGCGTTTTTGATTCCTCGCAGGGAACGGATCCTAAAGGGACACAAACTACGCGCGTCCCTGCAAAAGACGCCATCATCAACAGTGGGCCGTCAAGCACCGATGCCAACCCCATCCAGATCAGAGTTGGCGGCGGCCTGACGAGCCCGCCCTGCTCCAGGAGCGGCGCCGGCTCGGGGGCTCGTAGCTGTCGTCGCTCGTCTCCGGAGTCGCGAAGAGCTCGCCGGAGTCGCTGGAACCTCCAACGCCTCCACCACCCGAGGAGCCTCCAAGGGAGTGGGTGGCGTGCCCAGTCCTCGTCACAGCAGGGCCCTGGCCACCTTCCCCAGGGCAGCACTCCAGCCGGCGCCCTCTCGCATCGAAGACCTTGAAGAGCATCACCGAAGCACCGTCGTAGTCCAAGTGGATCGTGAAGACTCCCCTTGTCCTGCAAACCCGGGCGATCTCCCTCCAGCCGCGGGTCATGTAGACCTCGCCCGGGGCGACGACCGCGACCTCTGCCTCAGTCGCGAGGGTGCTGCAGCACCAGCTCCAGGGGTTCCCCCTGCGGGAGGATAGAGGTGAAGAAGGGAGGCAGGCGAATCCAAGACTGAAGAGGAATGGCGACGTGGAGCACGAACTCTTGGGAGGAGCCCCCGGTGTGGACCCCAGGGGGGACGACCCACACCTTCGTGACCCGTCGGCACCGACGGCGGCGCTGCTCGTGGCGGTCAGCATCAGCTCCTTCGGGGCCCTCAACGCGGGCGAACAATGGAAGCGGGAACCCCGGCGGCGCCCGCTCGCCCGAAGGCCTCGGCACCACCTGAAGGGCCCCTTCGTCCGGGCCACGGGGGATGAGCCGTTTCTTCGGCGGGAGAGGGTCTGGCCCCTCTCGGGGAGCCTTTCCCTTCTCTGCCGCCGAGAACTGGCGGATCAGAGCCATCGCGGCAAGACGGAGCAAGGATCGGAAAGAAGGAGAAGCAAGGAGGGGTGGACTGGAAGGGCGCGCGCCGTTCCGTACTTATAGCCGGCGAAGGCCAACCGCCGGCCTCCATGATCGCAGGTAATCATGACCCGTTTTTGCATGCAGGGACTTGTCCCGTCCGTGAAGGTGCCGAGGCGTCGTGGGGAAGTGGAGGCGCCCACGTCCAGTCAGCCGCCACGCGGCGCTCAAGGCCGCAGGCTGTTAGGGCCCGCGGCGCTTCGTTCTTGCCCTTCCGCCTCCCTGCACGGCCAAGTCCAGGCGCGCCTTGGGCCCGGGGGCTACTGTCGGTGTTCTGGGAACGGGGGTCCCCAGACTTGCCTGCCTGCAGCCTGCGGCGTGGCTCAAAGGGGGGCCCAGCACGGCCCATCTTCACCAACACAAACCCAAGACCCTCGCGAGGGGCCAAGCCTCGCGGGGCGGATGACACGGAGCCTCCTCAGGCACGGCCCGTTCCCAGAACGCCGACAACAAGGATTAGCATGATTAACCGAATTATGAAGGAGAAGGGAGCGTTGCATGCTTACCCAGGGACAGTTTTCAGTGGAGGCAGCTGAGTGGTTGATGAACCGCCAGACGAATTAGAAGATACCTGGTAGTTTCAATCAGATGGAATGAGAGGACATTGGAAGAAACCTTTCAAAAGATAATGTTTTTCAGGAGAACAAGCAACCTCTGGACGATGTTTCCGGTTTGGTGTATGAGGTAAACCGGAAGAAGTGACCTGTTGACCACTATGCCGGGTTGTGCGACGCCCTTTGGTTTGCTGTGTCTTCAAAGAAAGTTTTTGATCCAAATGAGCAACAGGGTGAGAGCATTTCACTTTCCGAACTGCACGGCGAAATCGTTGAATCGACACAAGTTCTGAGTCAGAAAGACAAATTACCTCAACATGATCTGCATGGCTGGCCTCCGCATCATCCTCGGAGTAATCATTATCAGTAAAATATTTGAATAGAAGTCAAGGGAGTCAAACTTTACCTCTTCAGCCGAGTCACCGATATCCTCTGTTGGTTCCGAAGAATCAGCAGTTTTCTTTTTGGCAGCTCTCTTGATGACCTTGGTCTTAACACGAGGAGCCTTAGCCGCTTTGTCTTGAGATTTCCTTTTCCAGAAGGAGCTACTGGCCTGCGAGATTGCACAAAGGGTTATTATAGCAGTGTTAAAGCGGAGAAGGATCAGGAAAAGTACAAGGTTAAAGTCTTTACCGCTGGCGGTTTGTTGGAGGCATAAAAAGGACGCAGACCAATTTGAGTACATACGGTGAGCGGTTCGTCAAGTATTTTCTTTACACCTTCAGTGACTTCATCATCAGTCAGTTCTATTTCATTAAACCATTGTGGATCATTGGTATTGCCGGTATATTCAAACATCAATCCGGGGCGGCGGCTTAAAGGTAGAATGCACCATGAAATCCAACAGCGGACGAGATCAACACTAGTTAAACCATTGGCAAGGAAAGCCCGGAGTTTGGCGAGTTGAGGTGCATAGGCTTGTCGGTGTTTGTCAGACAATCTCTGAGGTAAAGGGTGAGTATTGCTGAGCCGGTGCGGACGGTAGCCCGGTAAAGGATTCTCTTCAGTAGGGGCAGTATTTTGACAGTAGAACCAGGTTTGGTTCTAGTCTTTTGGATGGCTGTGAAGTTTAGCGTGAGGAAATTCAACCTCTTTCTGTCGGCGTTCTGGGAACGGGGGTCCCCAGACTTGCCTGCCTGCGGCCTGCGGCATGGCTCAAAGGGGGGCCCAGCACGGCCCATCTTCACCAACACAAACCCAAGACCCTCGCGAGGGGCCAAGCCTCGCGAGGCAGACGACGCGAAGCTTCCTCAGGCACGGCCTCGTCAGGCTGGCTCACGAGGAGGCGGAGGGATCAAGGCGGGATACCTCATGAGGAGCCCGTGACGCAAGCCATGACGACTCAGGGCGCCAGGCGGGTGCCAGCCCGCGCAGCGTCCTCCTTTCCTCTTTGGTGCAAAGGGGGAAAGCGCAGCCGCGGAGTACCGAGGCATCAGGCAAAGGTTGCCATTTCGGTGCAATGAGACCAAGACCAGGAGGACTACGAGACGGAGGTCACCGTGGAGCCCAAGACAGCATCATCACCAGAGCTTTGCGCAGGCGAAGACTACTTTTGTCAGGATAGTTGATACTTGTTGTCCCCCTTCAAATTAGCCCGCCATTGTTGGCTCCCTTCCCGCTCAATATTTGGGGAGAGGACCAGGGCCTCTATAAATAGGACCAGCCACCCACACAGCAAAGGTGGTCGTCGGTCAGAGCAGAGAGAGAGAGGGAGAGAGAAAGGTGGCTGAACTCCTCCCAGCAGTTCATCGCCTCAGCCAAGAATAGACCCTCGCGAGGCTGTTCTTCCTTGTATTGTCCATCATCATCAGCCCAAGAGGCAATCCACACACCACACACTGGAGTAGGGTATTACACCACAACGGTGGCCCGAACCAGTATAAACCCTGTGTCCCTTGTGTTGTTCTTTCCTTAGTTTAGATCCTAGAACGGCGGAGGGGTGCAGGAAGGTAGGAGGCGAAATCTCCGTGCGCACCCCAGTGTTCGAACCTCAAGGGTCTGCCGGAACCCGACATCCGACACTTTCCACTTTTGGATCGACACACCACCAAGTTCAGTATTGGGTCCATCAGAAAATTCAATCCGGCGGTTTAAGTCAAAGAGATCTTGAAAGAGGATGGCAGTTGGTTCTTCTTGCAGGTAAACCTCGCAGAAACTTGGAAATCGCATATGTTGGACACAGAATTTGGTCCAATATCTTGAGGATGAAGTTGGAAGCTGGCAAGAACATCCCGGAAATTTTTTGATCCGGGAGGACTGAAACCTCGAGCTAAATGTTGCATGAACACAATCACTTCTCCATGTTGAGGCTCAGGAGGGCACTCAGGGCCAGGAACTCACCAATGGAGTACATTTTTTGAAGCTAAAGCACCTGCGGTGACATATTCATTGATTTGCGTTTCTATGATCCGAGATGGAACCCAATTGCAAGCAACAAATTGCTTCGTCATCTTACAAAGTCTGTAAAAGGAAAATGGACGGTTTACGATTGGCGGTTCATATGTGTTTGTCAAATGTTAAACCGGCAATTCAAGGTATACGTATGAAGTGAACCAGGCATTGTTGTTCAAGTCTAGATGGCGGTTTAAGAGAGGGCTAATGACATATGACGGATTATCAATTTCTAAAGGATAAACTGCCCTTGGGATGCAGAACCCAATCTGAAAATTTGTTAAGTGTTGCGGAAACAAGTTTCACAAGATGGTGATATAATTTTCGATCTAACGTTGTTCAAAAAACAATTTTTTCTGAGCCTTACAATGGTGTTAAACAGAACAGTGAAGGTTCAGATAAGGATTTATACAGGAACAGTAAGATGTTGTAGTACAGCAGATTAAACCTACAGATCCAGCCGCAAGGGGAAACTATCAGGCCTAGCTAGATTCAGTACGATGCTAAAGGAAAAGCAGAGAAAGTACTGATGAACACTGATGAACACCGAAGAAACTTCGAAACCCTAATGCAGATTTAACAAGTAAAGGAAAGGAGTATTTACCAGAGACACGTAGCAGCGGAGTATCTTAGGAGATCTGGTACGAACAGGGTGATGCAGCGGCCTAGTTGGTGCAGACTGGAAGATCGACGACGGCGGCGGCAGCGATGCTTGAGGTATTCGGGTCGCGAGGAGGAAGACGATGCGAATAGGAAAAGGGGGAAATGGAAGGTGCCCTGGTCTTATTTATAAGGGAAGTGGGATAAAATAGCAGGCGCAAAAATCGAGGAGTCGGTAGCGGCAAAAGAGGATGTAGCTGTCGCCTCGAACTTCAGGAATTAATTAAAGAGAAGGGAATCTACATAAATCTTTTATACAGGGATGACGTCACAATGATTTATTGCAGTGACAGAAGATGATGTCATGGCGGTTCACCAAAATTCACAGGGAGAAGACAATATGGCGGTTTACGAGAATCGTCAGAAAGTCAGGTAGTTTTTCTAAGGATTGAAGATTGACATGAACAGGTTCAAATCAATCTGGGGCCTAATGTTGAGGATATAACCATTAAGGGTAAACCGCCCAGGAGGGGCCGGTTGACCTTCACCTATGCTGAAGCCCAAGGAAACCCAGAAGATGGTGCTTTACGGATAAGGCTTAGAGGCCCAGAGCCCGCAGGTGATTTAGGGCCCATGATAGTAAACCGCCATGATTGTATAAACTTGTGTTATAAGATAGGAAGGGGAGACCGAGGCAGACACTTGTATGAGCCAGCCTCGGGACTCTGTAGACCGGCCGGGGTCCTCCTGAGTATATAAAGGGGTGACCCGGCGGCGGTTCAAGAAGAGACAACAACAACTCGAGAGCCAGACAAAGCGGATTCGCTCCCTGGTCTTCGAAACCCTAGCAATACCAATCACAACTAGACGTAGGCTTTTACCTTCATCGAAGGGGCCAAACTAGTATAAACTCCCGTGTCCCCTTGTCTGGTTTAACCCCTTTAAGCTAACCCGTTGCGATGGCTCCACAACTAAGTCCTTTCACGAGGACATCTGCCGTGACAAACCCACGATAGGAGGCGTTTCGCTCTCCATCATCTCCGGAAGAAGATCCCCCGAAGACAAGCTCTGCTGAGAAGCGCTAAGATCCGAACTGCAAGATAAATGCTTCGATTATTTTCCTCAGAAATAGAGAAAGATATTTTCGTTATTGAATCCCCTTATACTTACAGCTCGGTAGAGGGCTCATCCCCGCGCAGACATTGTGCGGCAAGAGTACCCTTCGAGGCAGGTCCCTCTGGCGGAGATTTCTTCTCCCGTTTGGAAACCTTAGTTTCCGGATCTTCAGAGGTAGACCTCTTCTTTCCCCGGGGAGAGAGAATGTCAGATTCTTCCCCTTGATTATCCTCCCTCACGGAGGCGCTCATTCCCACAATTGGAATAGGTAGCGATGGAGGCCCGCTTTCGCCCTCTTTATTCCCCCCTTCATCTTCGTTTGAGGGCACTAGACAAGGTGCCGGCTCGAGCATCTTTTCCAGCACCGGATTGTCCAAGCCTTCAGGAAGGTGGGGCGAACACCGGATCATCTTCACCTTTGTTATCCAGTCCTGGTCAAAGAGTGATTCTTCAAAATGATGTCATGATAAATAAAAGGACAGTGTGTTCGGCCATGGGGTTACTTACTTGGGGAGCAGGGCAGTTGCAGCTCAGGCCCACGTCCTCAGTAGTGTCTGGACACTTTATTTGGGGACCGAAGAACAAGTTGTACATCTCCTTGTGCGTCATGCCGAGGAAATTCTGAATAGTGCGCGGTCCTTCCGGGTTGAATTCCCACATGCGGAGGGGCCGGCGTTTGCAAGGCTGGACTCGACGAACCAGCATAACTTGCATTACCATAACCAGACTGAAATCTCCCTCGAAGAGATGTCGGATACGGCTCTGCAGTATTGGCACGTCCTTGGCTGGACCCCAGCTCAGCCCCCTGCTGATCCATGACATCAATTGTGGTGGAGGGCCCGAGCAAAAGGTGGGGGCAGCTACCCACTTGGCACTTCGGGGAGCTATGACGTAAAACCACTCCCGTTGCCACAATCCAGACACCTCTGGAAAGGAACCCTTTGGCCATGGAGCGTCAACAATTTTGCTTATTAGAGCACCTCCGCAAGCTGTGTACTGCCCCTCAACCATCTTCGGCTTCACATCAAAGGTCTTGAGCCACAGGCCGAAGTGAGGGGTAATGCGGAGGAAGGCCTCACAAACGACAATAAATGACGAGATGTGAAGAAGGGAATTGTCAGTGTCAAAATCGGCGGATCTCGGGTAGGCGGCCCCTAACTGTGCGTCTAAGGCGTATGGTAACAGGAGGCAGGGGACATGATGTTTTACCCAGGTTCGGGCCCTCTCGATGGAGGTAAAACCCTACGTCCTGCTTGATTTATTCTTGATGGTATGGGTATTACAAGAGTTGATCTACCACGAGATCGGAGAGGCTAAACCCTAGAAGCTAGCCTATGGTTTGATTGTATGTTGTCCTACGGACTAAAACCCTCCGCTTTATATAGACACCGGAGAGGGCTAGGGTTAAACAAGGATGGTTACAAAGGAGGAGATATACATATCCGTATTGCCTAGCTTGCCTTCCACGCCAAGTAGAGTCCCATCCGGACACGAGACGAAGTCTTCATTATTGTATCTTCATAGTCTAACAGTCCGGCCAAAGGATATAGTCCGGCTGTACGGAGACACCCTAATCCAGGACTCCCTCAGTAGCCCCTGAACCTGCCTTCAATGACGATGAGTCCGGCGCGCAGTAGTGTCTTCGGCATTGCAAGGCGGGTTCCTCCTCCGAATACACCACGGAGGAATTTGAATACAAGGATAGTGTCGAACCTGCAAAATAAGTTCCACATACCACCATAGAGAGAATAATATTTCCACAAATCTAATCTGCTGACTTGTTTTGGCAACATGACATTAAGCCATGGCCCGGTGATTATTCGAACCGTTTCCTTTAACTAGCCCCGCACATAACGCGAGGCAGTTTTATTGACACATCTTGTCAAAGCAGAGATCGTGTCCCCCTTATTACGGGATTCTCATCAATACGGGCGTGGGTAACCCAACCGCGCCATTGATTATGGTGCTTGGGGGATAAGCGAGTTTTACCAGGCTAGTGGGGGCGCATAGTTTCGGCCGCCCTTATAAAGGGACAAGGTTTAACCTTTTTCTACCCATGCCTTCTTCCTCCTTGCTCATCCACTCTTGCTCACTCGAGCTCCAGCGCCCAAGTCCGCATTTCCCACCTCAACCTTCTCCAACCATGTCCAGAGCGGGAGGCAGGTGGATGGTCTCCTCCGTCATGGAGGGACACATAAAGAAGCTGAGGAGAGCCGGATACCTGCCTGACGACATCGCACACCGGCTCCTAGATGAGGGGCATCTCATCCCCACCCGCAGGCCCCACGAGAGGGTAGTGTTCCTTACCCATTTCCTCCACGGACTGGGATTCCCTCTCCACCCATTCGTCCGGGGGCTCATGTTCTACTACGGCCTGGATTTCCACGATCTGGCCCCGAACTCCATCCTCAACATCTTGGCGTTTATCGTCGTGTGCGAGGCCTTCCTCCGCATCAAGCCCCACTTCGGCTTTGGCTGAAGACCTTCAATGTCAAGCCGAAGGTAGTGAGCGGCCGCCAGGCGGAGTGCGGAGGTGCCATGGTGGGCAAGATACCCAACGTCACATGGCTCGAGGGCTCCTTCGTGGAGACCATAAAGGGGTGGCAATCGGGGTGGTTCTACATCACCGAGCCGCGTGACCCTGCATGGGAAGCGGCCCCCTAGTTCTGATCTGGCATCCCCACGCGGCTCACCTTCTTGCAAGAAAAGGGCCTGTCCTGGGGTAGTTTGGGAGAGCTGACCGGACTCCAAACATGTATCCAAAACATGGTGAGCAAGAAGCTCAAACTCGTCAACGTAGTCCAGGTCATACTCATCCGCCGGATCCACCCGTGTAAACAACGGGCATTCAACTTGTGGGAGTTCGACCCGGCCCAGCACCAAACTCTGAACAGGCTCTTTGACCCAACACACGAGGATGCCTGGAAGGTGCTATTCAAGGGCGCCGAGGTTCCCCCTCCCACTACCGGGGATCGCGGATTCTGCGTGAAGCGCCAAGCCAGCGCGGTAAGCTATTTTACCTCTTACAGGATACTTCTTTTTCATAGTTTGACTCTATGCGGGATCTAAGCTCCCGTACCTTTGACAGGACTGGCAGGAGATGGCTGGACAGATCGACTGTCTGGCTCCTTTGCCCGAAGGCCCAGCAGACGCTCTCCTGACGGAGATGCTGACTCCGGCTCCTTACAAGGTGCCGGAGAAGACCAAGAAGGCCAAGGGAACCCAAAAGAGTTCCGGGCGCCAGGTGATATCAGACTCATCGTCTGAGGACTCCTCGGCGCACTCCTCCCACGAAGACGAGGAGGAAGATGAAGACGCTCCCCCTGCAGTCGGGGGAGACAAGAAAAGGATGGCCGCCCCAACTGGGGGGCCGAATGGTCCAAGAAGGGAAGGACTCTCCTTACGGACAGTTCCACCACCGCCACCAAAGGCGAAGATGAGTGGCTGCCCAGGGCCAAGCCCCTGGCGAAGTCATAAGTATTCGGATACCAGAGTAACTCATAGCATTCTTTGTCGCACTTCTTCTCCTAATGCCAAATCGTGATTATGCAGACCGTCCCGAGCCCGTATCGGCGTATCCTCGTCGGACGGCTCCCTGGACTCGTCGGATATGGATAGCGATCCACTTCTGACCGCCACCTCCCCTTGCCCTACGGACGACGCCGAGGTATTGTCTCAAGAGGCACCGGGTCGAGGGGAGACAGTCCCAGAGGCGCCTCAAGGCGAACTTCCGGACTCCGGGAGCAGAGGGGACAAGGCCCCTGAAGGCTCCGAGTTCGGCCCTCAGCCGAACACCGCGGCGGATCCTCCTGTGGTTCCGGACTCGGGCAGGCGGGCTCCTTCCAAGAGGGGCAAGATGCCTGTGCCGGTGACCTTTGTCCATACAGAGGCGTCGGACAATCTGCTGGAAGCACTTCGCAGCGCTTCCATCGACGAGGAGCACCGCACTATTATGAGTGCGGTGGTCCAGAAGGTTCAGTCCGCCAAGAGCGGACTGACTGAAGCCTGTGCCAGCCTTCTAACAGGCTTTGAGGTAAGTTTTTGAAATATGGGAAAAATATTACCGCACAGACAGTAGCCCCTGATGCTCTGTTCGGTGTTCAAAAAGAAAAGCTGAATAGAGGATCAAACAATATCGCAAGAGTCTAACGTAAGTATGTCTATATGCGTATGCAGGCTTCGCTGCTGGCCTCTGCCGCACAGACTGCGGAGGTTGCAGCATTGAAGCGGGACCTCTACGGGTCCAAGAAAGAGCTCAGCCTTGCCAAGAGGCAGCTCAAGGAGAACTAGGGTAATTAATACCCTGTCTATAGATATGTATATATAAAAGAAGACGTGATTGCAAAATAAACAGGATCATCGTAAATTTGCCAGGGGCCACGACCGAGGTGGCGACCCTGAAGCAAGCGCTATCGGAGGCCGAAAACAAAGTGGCCAAGGAGCTCACCAAGAGGGAAAGGTGTGAGGCTCGGGTGGGCGAGGTGCAGCAAGAGCTCCAGGCTCTCGTGACGAAGCACACAGCGTTGGAGCTTGATTCGAAGACGCGAGAGTCTGAGCTTGCCGCGGCCCTCGAGAGCGCAAACAGTGCCAAGGCCAAAGCCCAAAAGGCCCTTCAGGAGATTGACGCGATGAAGAAAATAGCGGCAGGTAAGGCATTCTATATGCAAAGAAAGCATGTGAAAGTAAATTACCTATTACTTACCCGAATCCGGAGCTCTCCAGGAGCATTCGCAGATTTGCCCCACAGCGTGTCGGATGCCGCACAGCTTTACCAGGCCGAGGAGGTAATCTCAACGGAGAAGCTGTTCTAGTCTCAGTATACCGGGACCGAACACCCGGTGCCTACGAGCAACCAGCTGAAGCAGCTGGTTGAGCTGCACAAGGCGGCCGAACAGGCCATGAAGGGCTTTATAGTCCGGCTGTGGCCTGGAGATGCCCTTCCGAACAGATACTTCGGCCTGGTGAGGCGGCTTGTAGATGCCTGCCCATGGCTGGAAGTCGTCAAGCGGTCTGTCTGCATCGAAGGTGCACACCGGGCTTTCGCCCGCGTGAAGGTGCAATGGGCCAAGCTAGAAGCCGTGAAGCTGATCAAGGAGGGACCGCCGCAGGGCAAGGAGCATCGCACCCCCGAAATTTATTATGAGGGTGTCCTGAAGGGTGCCCATCTTGTAGCGGACGAATGTTCAAAGGATGTAATATTTGAGTAAACTTGCTCGTGTGATCCTGTATGATGAAAACTTGTTTCATATGCGCTATGCAACGCTTGTTTGAATTTAAAATATTACCTTCTGTTTGGATGTTTATCCAATCTGAGAGATGGCTAGTCCTCGGCTTCTGCCCCCGTGCCGCGAGTGCTGGGGTGTTCGGGATAAACCTGAGCACTCTTGTTCCCATTGTTGGGTCCTTCGAGGGAGGTGCTCAGCACAGCGAACAAGGCAACTGGACTAATAATGCTTTATCACTCTCACTTAACCATAGAATTCTATAATTTTAAATTTCGGCGAAGCCCCTGGTATTCGGAAGGCCGAATTCGGGGCGCCATACACGCCTTTAAGCCGGACAGGACCGGTTCCTTGCTCTCAGCGGCATAAGTCTTTAGGGACTCGAAACCTTGCCGAACAGCGACCAGTCTCTCGCCTTATCATCACAATCAGTTTTAGCTTTCTCTACTGAGGTGCTTAGCCCAGCAGAACCGGGGCACAATCGCAGTAGTTCTCCTAGCGCTACCTTAGCCGATAGAGCGGAACGTAAGGTACCAAAACATAGGAGCCGGGCAAACCCAACATTTGACCAAAGACATGATTCGGAGCTGATGCATATAATGCTATAAGTACGGGGTGCCACACTTGTGAAAGTGTTCGGACTTCTCACACCATATTGTGGGGTACTTAAGCCCCTGGTGTGTTGGCCGTACCAAAGTGTACGGTTGCAAGGCGTCATTAATGAACACACATATATATAAAAAAGAGAATGCAATAATAGTCTTAATGGTATGCATTGTTTAAAAAGGTGCGTTTAAAGAAGAATGATACAGATAGTGCGATAAGAAAAAAGTAGTACTATGTCCCTTCCAAGGGCAAGCTGAGGAATAGTATTAAAGCAAATATTTCACTCGTTGTCGTAATCCAGCTGGGAGTTCCGTGGTGTAACGTAGCTTTCTGCCTCCTTGGTTGCTGCATCATTTGTTCGGCAATCATGCTGCCGGACAGGGTTTCCAGAGATTAAAGACCTGAAAGAGAAAAATAACAAAGCGGGAAGCCCCTAGTGCGGTTTAGGCCGCGTCTTGGAGCATGCCGTAGTTGTGCCCCCTCCCCACCTATGCCCATGGTATTTTTAATGCATAATTATGTACGTGTGGCACGAATTTCGCCGTTTGGCTTGGGCCGGGCTGGGGGGCCGCATTGCTATGCGAGTTCAGACCGTGTCGGGCGGTCTAGTTGCCGATTACTCCGAGCGCGCTTGAAGGTGTCCGGGTCTTGAAACGCCGAACTGGTGGATTGCCTTGAGAGGCTGCTTTGCGCTTCTGCTGCGAGGGCCGCAGTGTGCTCTGCCGTGCGGAGAGAGCGCTCTGTGTTTCCGTTAACTGTAATGACCCCCGGGGTCCTGGCATCTTGAGCTTGAGGTATGCATAATGCGGTACCTCATTGAATCTCGCAAATGCGGTTCGCCCGAGCAGTGCATGATGGCCACTGCGGAACGGGACTATATCGAAGATTAATTCTTCGCTTCGGAAGTTATCCGGGGATCGGAAGACCACTTCCAATGTAATTGAGCCTGTGCAATGGGCCTCTACATCTGGAATGATGCCTTTAAAGGTCGTTTTTGTGGGTTTGATCCTTGAGGGGTCTATACCCATTTTGCGCACCGTGTCCTGGTAAAGCAGGTTCAGGCTGCTGCCGCCATCCATAAGGACTCGAGTGAGGTGAAATCCGTCAATGATTGGGTCTAAGACCAGTGCGGTGAATCCGCCATGACGGATACTAGTGGGGTGGTCCCTGCGATCGAAGGTGATCGGGCAGGAGGACCATGGGTTGAACTTTGGGGCGACTGGCTCCAACGCATATACGTCCTTGAGCGCACGCTTCCACACCCTCTTGGGGATGTGGGTTGCGTATATCATGTTCACCGTCCACACTTGTGGGGGGGAACCTCTTCTGTCCTTCGGTGTTCGGCTCCCGGGGCTCCTCTTCGTCATCGCTGTGTGACCCCTTATCTTTATCTTCGGCAATTAACTTGCCAGCCTGCTTGAACACCCAGCATTCCCTGTTGGTGTGGTTGGCTGGCTTGTCAGGGGTACCGTGTATTTGACACGAGCGATCAAGTATGCGGTCCAAACTGGACGGGCTCGGAGTACTTCTTTTAAATGGCTTTTTCCGCTGACCGGGTTTAGAGCCTTTGAATCCAGCATTGACTGTCGTGTCCTCAGTATTATCGCTGTTAATGCGGTACTTACGTTTGTTGCGACGTGACATGCTATTGCCATCCTTGGTATCCGAAGTACCATGGTTTTTTGATATGTTGTTACTGCGAGCCAGCCACCTATCTTCTCCCGCACAAAAGCGGGTCATGAGTGTCGATAGGCTGCCATAGATTTCGGCTTTTCCTGTCCAAGGTGCCGGGCAAGCCACTCGTCGTGGATGTTATGCTTGAAGGCTGCTAGGGCCTCTGCATCCGGACAGTCGACGATTTGATTTTTCTTTGTTAGGAACCGTGTCCAAAATTTCCTGGCCGATTCTTCTGGCTGCTGAATTATGTGGCTCAAATTATCGGCGCCTGGTGGTCGCACATAAGTGCCCAGAAAGTTGTCGAGGAATGCGGCTTCCAGATCTTCCCAACAGCTAATGGACTCTGCTCGCAAGCTGTTAAGCCAATGCCGCGCTGGTCCTTTGAGCTTTAGTCGGAGGTATTTGATGGCGTGTAAGTCATCGCCGCGGGCCATGTGGATGTGGAGGAGGAAATCCTCAATCCATACCACAGGATCTGTTGTGCCGTCTTATGATTCAATATTTACAGGTTTGAAACCCTCTGGGATTTGATGATCCATTACTTCGTCTGTGAAGCATAGGGGGTGTGCGGCACCTCTGTATTGGGCTATATCGCGACACAGCTCGAATGGGTCTTGCCCGCTGTGTTCGGCCCGACCGGATTGACTTTTACTGTATCCGGCATGACGTTTATCGTCTCGCATAGTGGCGCGCCCTCGTGATCCGTAGATCGATCTTGCATGTTTTTCTTTGTCCTCCAATATGTCTCGCAGGTCTGGCATATTTCCCCATGCCTTTTTATTTGAATGGCGTGGGGGTGCAGGCTGAGTTTTTGGCTGGAATGCCTCTCTATCGCGGCCACGAGGTGGCCGATCAGCCGCGTCATACGCTTCTTCCTCTAGTCGGGGTAGCAACCTGCATTTTGGGTAACTCTTGGAGGGGCGCTCAAGTTTATATTCCTTGGCCGCGAGGACTTCAGTCCATCTGTTAGCTAGCAGATCTTGATCAGCTTGAAGCTGCTGCTGCCTTTTCTTAAGGCTATTCGCCGTGGCTATAAGCCGCACTTGAAGCGCTCTTGTTCGACGGGATCCTCTAGCATGGCGAATTCATCATCGCCGAGGCTTGCCTCGTCTTCGGAGGGGGGCATGTAATTATCATCCTCCGCTTCACCATCTGCCGCTCTCTCAGGAGGGCTGGCTCCTCCATCCTCCTACTCTAAACCTTGCTGGAGGGGATTGTTGTTATCTTCGGCACTATCCGGAGTGTTATTATCTCCTGTGCCGGTATCACCACTTTTGCTTTGGCGGGACTTAGAGCGGCGCCGCTGACGTCGGCGCTTGGGTTGCTTCTTGGAGGGGTCATCCGCTGCTGTCTCATCGCCATTGCCTTCTTTGGGTGTGTCCACCATGTATATATCGTATGATAAGGTGGCAGTCCAGTGCCCTATGGGCAGTGGTTCATCTTCATCTCCCGCATCGTCTTCCATACCGTCGATGCCTTCGGAGTCAAAGTCGAGCATGTCGGTTAGGTCATCGACAGTGGCTACTAAGTGGGTGGTGGGCGGGCCACGAATTTCTTCGTCGTCCGCATCCCAATCCTGCCGGACATAGTTCGGCCAGGATCCTCCTGACAAGGAGAAAGACCTTAACAAGTTCAGTATGTCACCAAAGGGCGAGTGCTGAAAAATATCCGCGGAGGTAAACTCCATGATCGGCGCCCAATTCGATTCGCTAGGAACGGGCGCAGGCGGTTCGGAGTCCGTGGCCGGAGAGAGATCCGACAGTTTGTCAACATGGCTCTCATGTAGAGTAAGGTCGATGTTCGGCTCGATCACCGATGAGGGTAAGGCCTCCGTGGCGGGGTCCATCCACCCATCCATGGACGGCGCAACTGGCTCCGAATTGATGGTCAGAGCGGCTGCCGGTGCGATCTCCTGAACACTATCGGATGGTAGAGCTAAATCGTACTCATCATGACCGCATGACGCACAAGGCAGAGGATCGAATCCGTCGAAGATCAAGTCTCCACGGATATTGGCCGTGTAGCTTAAGCTTCCAAACCTGACCTAATGGCCATGGGCATAGCTTTCAATCTGCTCCAGATGGCCAAGCGAATTGGCCCGCAGTGCAAAGCCTCCGAATACAAAATCAGTCGGGGAGAAAAGTCTCACCCTGGATTGCATCGCTAATGATGATAGAAGGAGCCATCAAGCCTAACGGTGACGACACAGAGGAACTCTCAATGAAAGCACCAATGTCGGTGTCAAAACCGGCGAATCTCGGGTAGGGGGTCCCGAACTGTGCGTCTAGGCGGATGGTAATAGGAGGCAGGGGACACGAAGTTTTACCCAGGTTCGGGCCCTCTTGATGGAGGTAAAACCCTACGTCCTGCTTGATTAATATTGATGATATGGGTAGTACAAGAGTAGATCTACCACGAGATCAGAGAGCTTAAACCCTAGAAGCTAGCCTATGGTATGATTGTATGTTTTTTTGTTATATCCTACGGACTAAAACCCTCCGGTTTATATAGACACCGGAGAGGGTTAGGGTTACACAAGGTCGGTTACAAAGGAGGAGATATCCATATCCGTACTTCCTAGCTTGCCTTCCACGCCAAGTAGAGTCCCATCCGGACACGAGACGAACTCTTCAATATTGTATGTTCATAGTCCAACAGTCCGGCCAAAGGATATAGTCCGGCTGTCCGGAGACCCCCTAATCCAGGACTCCCTCAGGGCCACATAAGATGGCAAGGAGGAGCCTCGACAGCCGAATACTAGAGGACAGAAGAGGTTCCCCCCACAAGTGCGGACGATGAACATGATATTCGCAACCCGCATCCCCAAGAGGGAGCGGAAGCGAGCGCTCAGGGACGTATATGCGTTGCAGCCAGTCGCCCCAAAGTTCAACCCATGGTCCTCCTGTCCGATCACCTTCGATCACAGGGACCACCCCACTAGTATCCGTCATGGCGGATTCGCCGCACTGGTCTTAGACCCAATTATTGACGGATTTCACCTCACTCAAGTCCTTATGGATGGCGGCAGCAGCCTGAACCAGCTTTACCAGGACATGATGCACAAAATGGGTATAGACCCCTCAAGGATCAAACCCACAAAAATGACCTTTAAAGGCGTCATACCAGGTGTAGAGGCCCATTGCACAGGCTCAGTCACACTGGAAGTGGTCTTCGGATCCCCGGATAACTTCCGAAGAGAAGAGTTAATCTTCGATATAGTCCCGTTCCGTAGTGGTTATCATCCACTGCTCGGGCGAACCGCAATTGCGAGATTCAATGCGGTACCGCATTATGCATACCTCAAGCTCAAGATGCCAGGACCTCAGGGGGTCATTACTGTTAATGGAAACACGGAGCGCTCTCTCCGAACGGAGGAGCACACTGCGGCCCTCGCAGCGGAAGCGCAAAGCAGCCTCTTAAGGCAATCCACTAGTTCGGCGTTTAAGGACCCGAACACGTTTAGGCGCGCCCGGTGTAATCGGCAACAGGACCGCCTGGCACGTTCCGAGCTCGCATAGTAATGCGGGCCCCACCCCGACCCAAGCCAAACGGCGAAACACGTGCCACGCGTACATAATTACGCATTAAAAATACCATGGGCACAGGTAGGGAGGGGGCATGACTACGGCACGCCCCAAGACGCGGCTTAAACCGCACTAGGGGCTTCCCTCTTTGTTATTTTTCTCTCTTTCAGGACATTAATCTCTGGAAACCCTGTCCGACAGCATGATTGCCGAACACATGATGCAGCAACCAAGGAGGCAGAAAGCTACATCACACCACGGAACTCCCAGGTGGATTACGACAACGAGTGAAATACTTGGCTTAACATTATTCCACAGCTCGCCCTTGGAGGGGACATAGTCCTACTTTTTGCTTATTGCACTACATGTATCATTCTGCTTTAACGCACCTTTTTGAATAAACAATGCATAGCATTAAGACTATTATTGCATTCTTGCTTTTATATATATGTGTGTGTTCATTAATGACACCTTGCAACCGTACACTTTGGTACGACCAATACACCAGGGGCTTAAGTACCCAACAATATGGTGTGAGAAGTCCGAACACTTTCACAAGTGCGGCACCCCTTACTTATAGCATTATATGCACCAGCTCTGAATCATGTCTTGGGTCAATAGTTGGGTTTGCCCGGCTCCCATGTTTTGGTACCTTACGTTCCACTATATCGGCTAAGGTAGCACTGGGAGAACTACTGCGATTGTGCCCCAGTTCTGCCGGGCTAAGCACCTCAGTAGAGAAAGCTAAAACCGACTGTCATGATAAGGTGAGAGACTGGTCGTTGTTCGAGAGCTTTTCGAGTCCTTAAAGACTTGTGCCGCTTAGAGCGAGGAGTCGGCCCTGTCCGGCTTAAGGCATGTATCGCGCCACGAATTCGGCCTTCCGAATACTAGGGGCTTCGCCGAAATTTAAAATTATAGAATTCTATGGCTAAGTGAGAGTGATAACGCATTATAGTCCGATTACCTTGTTCGTTGTGCTGAGCACCTCCCTCGAAGGACCCAACAATGGGAACAAGCGTGCTCAGGTTTATCCCGAACACCCCAGCACTCGTGGCGTGGGGGCAGAAGCCGACGACTAGCCATCCCTCAGATATGATAAACAGCCGAACAGAAGGTAATATTTTAAATTCAAACAAGCGTTGCATAGCACATATGAACAAGTTTTCATAACTATAGGATTACACGAGCGAGTTCACTCGAATATTATATCTTTCGTACACTCGTCCGCTACGAGACGAGCACCCTTGAGGACACCTTCATAGTACATCTCGGGGTGGCGATGCTCCTTGCCCTCTGGCGGCCCTTCCTTGATCAGCTTCACGGCGTCTAGCTTGGCCCACTGCACCTTCACACGGGCGAAAGCCCGGTGTGCACCTTCGATGCAGACGGACCGCTTGACGACTTCCAGCCGTGGGCAGGCATCCACAAGCCGCCTCACCAGGCCGAAGTAGCTGTTCGGAAGGGCGTCGCCAGGCCACAACCAGACTATAAAGCCCTTCATGGCCTGTTCGGCCGCCTTGTGTAGCTCGGCCAGCTGCTTTAGCTGGTCGCTCATAGGCACCGGGTGTTCGGTCCCAGTATATTGGGCCCAGAACAACTTCTCCGTTGAGCTTCCCTCCTCGGCCTGGTAAAACGTTGCGGCATCTGACACGCTGCGGGGCAAATCTGCGAATGCTCCTGGAGAGCTCCGGATTCGGGTAAGTAA
>NW_024113419.1:0-21471 GCF_003073215.2 Triticum urartu | reverse complement strand
TATCCACCGCGCGACACTGATATGGTGCCCGTGTGTAGCGTAATGGACTGAAGCTTTCTGACACAATTTTGATGCTTTTTATAGTGCATATGATATGTGCCATATTTTGTTGACTTTGACTTCACACGGTATCAAAACTAACCACGTGGTGCAATGATATGACACACACGTATAGCTTGACCCGAATGGAGTTTGTTTATGATATTTTTCATTTGTTTAAAGCCTATGTGGGTTACATGAAATATGCCTTATCATGTATTTTGCACGAATTTTGTATGCACATGTGGATGTGGAGTGAACTTATTTTTTATTAAGTTCTGCTTTACCTGTATTACTACTAACACCGCATGGCACTAAGATAATGCCCGCGTGCAGCATAACCAAGCAAAGGTTTGTGGAGCAATTATGATGTTGCATGAGTCATTTGACATTTATCATTTTCGTTTATGTTTATACCTTACATGGTATTAGTACTAACTCCACATAGTGTCACATCATTGACGCTCGTGTGTAGCATAACCCAAGTAAAGTGAGTTTGTGATATCCATTTATGACGATGCTAATAGTTTAGGCTCTTATAGCATTGGAGCATTTCTTGACCTGTTTTATTTGACTTTGGACCAAATATGTGGCCTGAATACTTTGTTTAATTTTCTCTTACTTGTATTACTACTAACACCGTGTAGCATTATGATAATGCCCACGTGTAGCGCTAACCAGTAGTAACCAAGGATTGGTTTTTTATGCAACATGTTTTATAATTCATCTTGCATGATTTGGTTTCTAGGTGTGTATCATGAACACATTTTTTAATTAAGTTTTTCCCTGCTCGTATTACTACTAACACCGCGTGACATTAAGATAATGCCCGCATGCAGCGTAACCAAGTGAGGGAACATATTTTCATGCTCTTATTTGTATTGCAACTAGCATGACACATAATGCCCGTAGCGCAACCAAACAAGAGATTATCGTGAGTTCAGTTTAGTGCATCTATAATTTCATTCCAACTTAGTCATATCCATTTTTTATGATGACTAAATTAAGTCAATTTTTATGAGGTTTTCGCACCTATGACACTCTCTTGATTTGTATCCATGTATAGGGACCAAACCAAGGAACGAGGCGTTCATCTTGGCTTGTATCGCTGTATCGCTAAAGGGTGATACCTAACCAAGCTACGGGGATCAATAGGAAATTCCATTTCGAGATCTTCAAAAAGGTGAACATCAATATGTATAACGATAGGACTGCATTTTTCTCAGACGGGGCCACATTTTAAAGGGAACCTGCTGACAAGAACCATGCATGCTCCTTAGACTCGTACTGCGTATGGACCGAGCCGAAGGCAAAAGTTGGCTAGATTATAACTGCTCGTGATCCCTTTGTTCTGGGTTATAACCGCTTTTATAGCCGAACCTATATATATAAAGAACGCCACGAGGAGGATCAAATTGATTTACCCAAGGGGATGAATGCAGACATCGACTACTTCTTATCCACTTATAATGAGTTTGTTTGGTTGTAGTGCTCCAAGTATTGCGAAACCAAAGTACCACCAACCAGTGACCACCACCTGTGCTGCGCGATTCGGTTTTAGCCTTACACACAAGAACAGAACGTTCATTTCCCGAGATACGATTAAACCATTGGACGCTCTTTGAGAGTCGAATGAATAACCTTCTCTTCTATGCCTCGTCTACCAAGAAATGCCGGCCAGCCAAGCTAACGGAGCCAAAAAGAACCATTTTCTTAAATCTTCGCATGCACTTCATGCTCCGTTCCCTTTGTGATTGTGTAGCTTATCGGAGTGATGGGCTGACCTAAGGACAAAAACCTTTTTGATTAGCCGAGCTCGAAATCGGTCAACCCGGAACGATAGCCAACTCCCTGATCGGTACCACAAGACCAATAGTTAAACGAGGAGACCATCTGCATTATAAGCTTTTTATGGCTACTATATTTCATTATCGATACTCCGAGGGCTAATGTTCTCCACGGGACTTTGGCTTTGAACTGCCCCCGCCAGCCAATCTCAGGTGGCGATAATCATCCCTTTTGCATTCTTTTTGGGTGCTTGTCCTTGTATGTGGATTTCTATATGTAAGGCGTAAGCTTCAGCCGTTTGGCGAATTCGTGACCGACGATATTCAATCCGTTATGGATATTCGTTCGCACCAGCCGTAAACCGACAAGGGAGAGGAGAAAAAACAATTGGAAAGTCCAACCGCCGTAGTATACGTATGAGAGCAATTGATTCTCGAATTTATTAATCCCATCAATATTATTAAGTTACCCGCCCTTGTTGACTTCGGTCATCGAGTTATTCATCATTCACCTTCCCGAAGCAGCGGAGCGCTGACGAGTTATCCAGCTGAACGCGCCGCCAGTTTCATCACTACAGTTCCCCACGAGGCTGATGGGTGCCAAGGTGCCTGAGCCGATCGTGGGAACGCCTTGGGTGCCCATGATGGGAGGGCGACTGTGCTGCCATGCGAATCGTACTTTTGATCCATTATTCATTTCCCGACTTAACTTGACCTTCCCTAAGATTCCAAATCTTGATTCATCAGTGGGCTCTAATAATAAATTGTGTCGGAGCTGGCGTGTAGAGGGTCTTAAAAACCAGATCTATTTCCCAGTCTCACCGGCCGTTCTGGTTATTGTGCCTGCGGCGGCCAAGAGCCGTCCCCTCCCGATCCGAGCACATTGCAGACATTTTGGCTACAGCCAGCCGCTGTACTGTAGTGTAGCCGATGTGGCCAATGCATTGTACGGTAGCTCATAATAATATTGAAATATTAAAATAAGAGGCTCCAAAAGCGCTGGATTTAGCATCCATAATAATCTATTAGAACTGCTACATAAATAAGTGGCTTGCTTAGTGGGAAAGATTTACATTGCCATGTGTCTGAATAAAGGCGATGTTCATGTAACTGTACCATTGGGGAAAATGTACATGTGCATGGGCGGAGAGAGCACATCCAATTGCTTTACCCAAGTAGGATTATCTTTCAATTTATGCGGGACCACTAGACTATCATTCAGAAACACGTAGCGAAGCGTGAACGAATTATGCCTCTAGCGAGTGTGTGGGTATTCCAACTGACAAATGGCATGGCAACTGATGTCCAGCCATTGACGCTATGTAAAGTCCAATATCTAAACATTGACAATTCCCTATTGTATTGCCAATCGCACGACAACGCAAGCTCCTTTTTAGTACGGAATTAACCATTGTTGCATTCATCATATGCATGACCCAGCGGTGCCTCACGGTCTGCATAACATTGGCAAATTGACTGGGTGCTTACTCAAATTATCATAGTGTCTAAAACCATTAATGGTTCTTAGCATTCATAAGTAGAGCCTATTTGGCAAAGATTACTCCCTAGGCTCTTACGCCCTAGGCAAGTCCGAATTCAACCATGTTTAGTTCGAGCATAACACAACAGATGACTCATGTCTATGCCTGTTAAAGGTTTGACCAAAATTCCGCCGCAAGGATAACCATAATCTTTCGTACTATGAATCCATCTATTGCCTAATCTAAGGACACGAAACATTCATTCCTTAAATCTGGAGTGTAGATTTGGTACCATTTGTATTTTTTAGTTTTTTTTTTTCCCTACCTTAGCATCCCGAAGACAATATATGACTCATTGCACACAACACTTCTTAGCGTTTTATGCTTGATTTTGTCCACCATCACTGATACATATCTTCTTTTTCATCACGTGCTATTTGCCACAAAAATAAATGTAGTGCTCTTTTGTGGTTCGATTTTTTCCTTACCTTGTTATGCTGCATGTGCCCATTTTGTGTGGTCTGTCACACCAAATTGACGTGCTCTATCTGCAATATGTGAAGCTTGCCACGGGACGTTTGCCGGGGTACCACCACCGTAATAACCTGTAAGCATCGTAGTAGTTGGTCAATACATGACAACTGCAGTTTGTGCTGGCATGGCAACTGCAGTTGTCCTGGCGTGGCAACTGCAGTTGTTCCTCCATGGCAACTACAGTTGTCCAGGGAGGGCAACAACAGTTGTCCAGGGATGACAACTAGTTATATACATGGCAATTTCAGTTGTCCAGTCATGGCATTAGTTTAAATAGGATGACACTTTGTTTTGCCAGTGTGAAATTAAATTCATTTCGGGACAAATTGGTCAAGTTAGTTTTCCTATAGTGGAATGAAGCGTAATCTGTGTTCATCCAGGTCGTTTAAGCATTCCGAACTATTGCATCATTTAAACTCTACACGTCAAATGGTTGCCATTATCATATTGTGCTCACTTATCCCGACTACTTTATATGTAGGTGGTACGTACGCTTGCCCCTAAAACTTTTTAATTGTGAACATTTCAAATAATTCATGGATATCTGCATACTCACTTGTACGGACATTTTGAATTTTAAACCTATTCATTAGTATGGCTAGTGTAGATTAATACCTATTCAATAGCGAGGCTGTACTGCTCCTGCCCTTATACCCTCGGCATCACTGTGTCCGATTGACCAGTTCCTACTGTCTGTGCTTCATAGCGCTCGCTCCCTAAGAAATAACTCGTTTGAGTCTTTTTCCCCCCGTACATAACTCGTGAGTCTTTTGCCACTGCAGGGTTTTTTCTACCAGTGTATGTGTTCTTTTTCATATGCGTTACCTTGATTAGCCATATTAGCTAGTTGAAGTTGGCTGCCCGTACATTTGTCAGTGTTAGCGCCCTGTGACTGAACTTGCCACGGAGCCCCCCTGAGTGTGTTTTGGTCATAAGAACCTGCGAAAAAATGACAGTGTAGGACATAAGTAGAATGTCATCTTCATCGTCGCGAACATGGCAAATGTTCTTTTCTTTTGTTATCACGCATCATACCAATGCCTGCATACTGTTCTAGTAGTGGCAGCAACGGCCCTGCAGAAATGAGTTGACTGTACTCTGATGCATCCCAAGGGGGCGTTTTCTCGGTCTTTGAGAACCCCAAGTATCAGCGCCATCTTCGTGATTCATTCTTTTCCGCGTCTTTTCTGCCAATGTGCTCTCAATCACTGCATATGCATTACAAGAATGTCGTTGCGATCGAACAATCCACACAAAAACATGATATTTTAGTGACTATAACTGGTTCATGTAGGCGGCCAACTGTAGTTGCCATTGTGGCTGGTGGGGAATTTAATAATAGTTGCATTTTAGTTCTCTATATGCCTTGACGAAAATAGTAAGAGAGGGTTCTGAACCAAAGGATCGGTTCCTCAGTTCCTCACTTCGTAAAATTGTTCAGTCAGACCACCGGTTACCTGACTAGAATGCTTCCCTACTCACCTTTCCTACTAAGGTGGCCTTTGTTTGGGCTATGATTCTCAGATTCTAGGCTTCTAAAACCAGAAGCTCAAACAAACACGCCGGATTCCCGTGTAGCTTCCTAGAATCCGATTCCAAAAATGAAGGGTCCCGATAACTGCCACACATGTGGTGTATTGGGTAGTTGTGCTACATGCCTCGTGTGGCATGGACATGAACCAGCCCGCACGACCGCGTCCGGGCGCGCAAAGGCACGGCCCGCATGTCCGGTTGTGGCTAACTATGCCTCCAGTCCCACCTATTGCTTTTGGCCCTAACCTCTGGGTGTCTAGCCATTCACTGTTTGAATTCGGACATGAAACCGAGCAGCCGCCGACCGCGTGGCATCAAGCCGCGGGCCGCGGCCTTCCTAAAAGACACCCCGACCCGCATAGGTCCGGTGGATTGGCAAGCAATAAGTTTGATGGTGCATGGCACCCGGCCCGGCTTACGGCAGGTTTCGCGGAGCCGAACAATAAGTTGACATGGTGGCAGTTGACGACAATGATAGGTGGCAACTGACGTTAGACACCAGTGGCAATTAATTTTCACACCCCCATTTATTCCAAATTTCTCAATTTTCTCTCCCTTTTTTATGGATTCCTACACATCCATTCATTTACCAACTACGTGCATCAATCTACTGAGAACTTACGGTTATCTCTAGCGTAGTACATGGCAGATCTAGTGATTCTGCTTGGCAACTGTGAAGACGACACACCTATTTGTAGTGTATTACCCCTCGTAGGACTGGATCATCGCCACCTTCTGGCGGGTCACACAATCGTGTCAACAAAGGAGCAATCCATAGGAGCCTTGTCCCACCGCAAAACTCACACACCACTTATCTCCCCACACCACCACCCCCCTCCACCCTCCCCACCCGCCAACACTCCAGAGCTAACGGCCTTGCCAAATTACGACCAGTCTAATAAGCACGCTGTGTAATCTCCCATAAGGCGTGCCCTACTGTTACTCATTCCTGTAACTTTCTGCTGTGCACAGTTGAACCAAATATGCAACCCTATATTAGTCCCTCGAAGTGTGGCAACTAAGATCAACATCCTACAGGTTAAGTTTTTATTTGGTCAAGTAGTCTAATCACCCCCCCTCTAGACATACTTTCGATTACACCTACAGGGGTAAAACACTACATAGGTTGTGTGTCTTCACAGTTGCCAAGCAGAATACACTAGATCTGCCATGTACTACGCTAGAGATAACCGTAAGTTCTCAGTAGATTGATGCACGTAGTTGGTAAATGAATGGATGTGTCAGGAATCCATAAAAAGGGAGAGAGAATTGAGAAATTTGGAATAATGGGGGTGTGAAAATTAATTGCCACTTGGTGTCTAATGTCAGTTGCCACCTCATTGTCGTCAACTGCCACCATGTCAACTTATTGCTTGCCATCCTATTGTAGAGCCTGATGCCATCGAATCAAACGGATAGCTAGCACCCAGATTTTAGAAAAGATAGTGGATGTGCATGTCCTACTAGCCATGATATGTTGGTTGCCTACGCATGAAAATGTGATAACACTGACGTGTTAACTTCTACATGCAAGCAGCACAAGGATACATTTTTGGATTGTTGATGCGTTCTTGTTCATGCAGTGATTGAGAGCACATTGGCAGAACAAGACGCGGAAAAGAATGAATCACGAAGATGGCGCTGATACTTGGGGTTCTCAAAGACCAGAAACGCCCCCTTGGGATGCATCAGAGTACAGTCAACTCATTTCTGCAGGGCCGTTGCTGCCACTACTAGAACAGTATGCAGGCATTGGTATGATGCGTGATAACAAAAGAAAAGAACATTTGCCATGTTCGCGACGATGAAGATGACATTCTACTTATGTCCTACACTGTCATTTTTTCGCAGGTTCTTATGACCAAAACCCACTCAGGGGGGCTCCGTGGCAAGTTCAGTCACAAGGCGCTAACACTGACAAATGTACGGGCAGCCAACTTCAACTAGCTATATGGCTAATCAAGGTAACAATACGAAAAAAAACACATACTGGTCTGGACATGAAAAATAAACTTGCAAAGGTGGCAAAAGACTCACGAGTTATGTCAGGGAAACGCAGAGCCTTCATGCAGCACGTGGCAGTAGGCAGCACCCATGTACCTGCCATCGACGTCATACACAGGTGAGTCCATAAAAAGTGAAGTTGCGGACGGTGAATTAGCAGAAGGAGCATAGTTGACAACTGCAGTTGCCATGACTGGACAACTGCAATTGCCATGAATTAATAACTGCAGTTGTCATCCCTGGACAACTGTTGTTGCCCTCCCTGGACAACTGTAGTTGCCATGGAGGAACAACTGCAGTTGCCATGCCAGGACAACTGCAGTTGCCATGCCAGCACAAACTGCAGTTTCATGTATTGACCAACTACTACGATGCTTACAGGTTATTACGGTGGTGGTACCCCGGCAAACGTCCCGTGGCAAGCTTCACATATTGCAGATAGAGCACGTCAATTTGGTGTGACAGACCACACAAAATGGGCACATGCAGCACAACAAGGTAAGGAAAAAATCGAACCACAAAAGAGCACTACATTTATTTTGTGGCAAATAGCACGTGACGAAAAAGAAGATATGTATCAGTGATGGTGGACAAAATCAAGCATAAAACGCTAACAAGTGGTTGTGTGCAATGAGTCATATATTGTCTTCGGAAATTTGCCAACTGCTAGAAGCATGTGTGCAGACTAATGGTTGATCGCATTTGCCTAGTGAGCTCAAGCCTAGAATGCAAAGTTTTGATGCTAGAACACACTGGTTGCCATGTATTGGTAGCAGTATTTGCCATGTATGCAGGACTGCAGCTGCCATGCATATAGAATCCAAGTTTTCGTACTAAAAAGGAGCTGGTTGTCGTGCATTGGCAAACAATAGTTGCCATGTTTGTTGGACTGTAGCTGCCATGACTGGACAACTACAGTTGCCATGCATGTCCACACGCAGACTCACGGCTTGCTGTTTGAATGATGTCATGCCAAATCACTTGAAGTTGATGTGATCCGTTACAATAAACATGTTATTCAAGCAAAATCTTACGCTCGTACCTGTTTTTTCTATTACAGGGCCTACAACTACAGTGAACAGCGGCGCGGGGACATCTACTGCGGGGAGCTCTGAGCGCACGAAGACGCGTTCCACCAGCCAGCCAACAATCATGCCGCAAACAATGCTTGAGTCAGAGTCGGAAATGGCAATCATTCCAGCAATGCCGACAGGCACCCCTTTGAACACAAGCACTGGCAACACTCAAGTAGATGAAACTGCCTGCCGATACTGAAGTGAATGATGAAACTGATGACGAAGCACAAGGGGATGAAGATGGTGGGCAATCGGAGATCATGGTACCTCAGCCACCGTACGTTGGGCAGAGATTTGAATCGTTCGCAGAAGCAAAGGAATTCTACCAGACATATGCAAAGTTCCATGGGTTTGCGGTCAACACCGAATACCATAGGAAAATTAAGAAAACTAACGAGTACAGCAGAGGTGAGATGAGGTGCCACAAGGCACGAAGGAACAAGAAGGGGAAAGGTGTTGCGCCTGTCGTTCCGGAACGAAAGAGAGGTATCATTCTCAAGCGAATGCCCTGTCCGGTGTAAGCTAAACGTAGATGGAGCACAGTGGGTGGTCACTGAATATTTTGACGAGCACAACCAAACTCATAAAGAAGTTCGACCTGGTAAAATTTCTGACCGCCCACAGAGGATTCACCCCCCTCGAGAAGAAATTCATAAAGCTGCTACATGATTGTAACGTCGGTCCATCAAGAATGGTCCAGATACTATCACTCATCCACAGCAAAAAAGAGGGACTCTGAGTAGCATGCCCTACATACCAGCTGACGTCACAAACCTAAAGGCAAAGTACCGTAGAGAGAGCAAGTTGGCTGACATAGAGGCCACAATGGCCTACTTCGATGAGAAAGCGAAGGAAGATCCAGATTTCTTCTACAGGATAAGGTTGGACGATGAGGACCGTGTCAGGAACATGTATTGGGTGGATGGTGCTGCAAGGAGAGCCTACAAACATTTCCGAGATTGCATTTCATTCGACGCGACGTATCTCACTAATATGTACAAGATGCCATGCGCTCCATTCATAGGAATAAATAACCACAATCAGTCGTTGCAGTTCGGATGCGGGCTCGTTCGGAACAAAGACACGGATGGGTACGTTTGGCTGTTCAAGACCTTCTTGGAGTGCATGGATGGACTTGCTCCGATGAACATAATAACAGACCAGGATTTTAGCATGCGTGCAGGCATAGAGGAGGTCTTTCCGTTGGCAGTGCACAGGCACTTGCAGGTGGCACATTATAAAGAAGGCTGAGGAGACGCTAGGACCGTTCTTTGCTGACCGTCAGAGCTGCACAAGGCATTCGAGCTGTGCGTGGACCACAGCTTGACGGTGGAGGAGTTTGAAAGGAGCTGGAAGCCATGATTGAAACATATCAAGTCCCAAGACAACGAGACCTTGCTAGCCTGTGGGAGAAGCGAATGTACTGGGTGCTGGCCTACTTCATGCAGTGCTTCTTCCCGTTTCTGCAGACTACGCAGCGCAGCGAGGGGTTCAATGCTGTTTTGAAGCGGTACGTGAGCCCTGGCAACTCATTGCTACAGTTTGCCAAGCAGTACACAACTTTGCAACAAAAAACTGGGATCTGAGCTACAGCAAGAAGCGAACACCACGCGCTAAAGCAGCCAAAATTGCTAACGTATTTACCGATGGAGAGGCAAATGAGCAAGATATACACCAACAAGATCTTTAACAAGTAAGTCAGTTGCGTTACAGTCTTATTTGCGCAAAGCACGAAGGCAGTAGGTGCCATATAGAATGCAATGCAGTTGCCATGATATGTGGTTTCCATGTTTAATGAAATACTGTTTGCCATGCTTACTCAGCTGCAGTTGCCATGTTCAATGGAAATTCTGTTTGCCATGCTTACCCGGATGCAGTTTCCATGTTCAATGAAATACAGTTGCCATGTTTTAATGCACTGTACTTCCATTGGGCATTTGGTATGCAAATGCCAATGTCAACTGAAAAATGTTATGTTGTTGCCATATCTACTTAAATGCAATTGCCATGTTTACTAAAATGCAACTGCCATGTCTGCTGAAATGCAATTGCCATGTTTACTCAACTGTAGTTGCCATGTTTAATAAAATGCAGTTGCCATGTTTTATGCAATGTGCTTCCATTGGGAATATTGGTGTGGAAATGACGATGGCCAGTTGAAAAGTTATGCATTGCCATGTTTAATGTACTACAGTTGCCATGTCTAATGTACTACAGTTGCCATGTCTAATGTACTACAGTTGTCATGTCTTATGTACTATATTTGCCATGTTCAAGGTACTATATTTGCCATGTTCAATGTACTATATTTGCCATGTTCAAACAAAATGTATTTCTATTTCCATGACAACATAAGGTGCTACAAAAAAGAGCGCACGATAGTTTAACAGAAAACACACAAAACTTGCAGATTCCAGGAAGAAATAAAGCGTGTGCCAGCATGTTCACGGCTTTCCAGGTGGACGAACATACGTTCAAGGTGTGTTCTATTTTGGGCATGTCAGATTCAGAACCTGAAGACCCGGACAAAGGAAGGAACTACTTCGTGAAAGCCTCGATAGGCGAAGGCGAATACTACTGCCAATGCTGCAAGTTTCGAACGGGACGGCATTGTGTGCTGTCACATACTAAAAGTAATGGACATGAACGCTGTGACACGGATGCCCCGCCATTTCATAAGGCGGCGATGGACTTGGGACGCTGACGACGCGTTGGCGCCGCAGACAACAAACGCAGTTCTGGCTGTGCATGACGAGAGACCTGAGTCAACCATGGAAGCCGTGAGGCACGTTGTGCTGACAAAGAACTATGCTGAGCTAATTGATGAAGCATTGCAAGAGTGATGAGACAGCGAGAGTCGCAGAAAAACACAGGAAGGCCCTGAAAAGAGAGCTTGATGAGATCAAGAAGAGGAAAGCTGAGGAAGCCTTACACAGGTTCCCCCGCACATCAAGTGTGCCTTCGTCCACGGGGCCATCATCTGAAAACTCAGATAGGATCTGGAACAGCAAGCACACAAACCCAGGTCAGGAACCCGCCCCGTTCCATCAAAGGGGCGTCCAAAAGAGAGATAAGGTACAAATCGGGATTGGAGATCAAGCAAAACACAAGAAAACGAAGAAAGGGACGGGCAATCCATGTAAGCAAAATTGGGGCGCTGTGACATGGTCCTTGGGGACATTTTGTTTTGTAACCTAGATGTTGTGAATTTTTCTAGAAATGGGAGACTGCTCTTGAGGGGCATCAGAAGTTGCAGGAAAATGCATTGAATGGGTAACTGCAGTTGCCATGTTGTGTGTACTTGATCTGCCATGTTATATGTGTTTAATCTGCCATGCTATTTTGTACTAAATATGCCATGATATTTTATACTGAATCTATCATGGTAAATATACTGGGTCTGCCATGTTAATTATACTCAATCTGCCATGTCAAGTATACTGGATCTGCCATCTTGTTTATGCTGAATCTGTCCGGTTCTTTGTACTGAATCTGCCCTGTTAGCTGTACTGAAAAATGCCATGTTATTTGTAATGACTCTACATCGCGTATATTTTCATGATAATTCGACATGCTTTAGTCACACATGTTGTGTTGTGTGCAATCTATGGGAAACAAAGTTGAAAAAGCGTAACGTGCATCAACTGTAGAAAAGGTTATAGCTACATGATCAAAACTACCATGATAGCCGGTGCAGTTAGCAACGAAAAATAAGAAGCAAAACAGCCAAATGAAAAACGATGATGACTTTTAATAACCATGTCTGATGAACTACATTTGCCATGTTTTAGAACATAGTGCACGCATTCGAAGCAGCAACCTGGTGGTGCAAACGATGAAACCACAATAATAATGATAAACGTAAAACGTATCTACTATCACGCCTGAAATAGGTTCACATCCACACAAAATATTACAGAAAATATTCAAATGTCACTCACGAACCACCACTGCATACTAGGCTACTCGGGGTTGCAGTCATAGCATAGCACACGGACATAGTTTTTGAGAAGAACAAAAGGTAGTACATTACATTCCTCGGCAACAGAATGTAAGGTATGCGTCCTGTGTGTAACGCCACGTGATCACTTGTACTTCTTGATGACTTTCTTGACAGCTTCCTCCATGAACTCGCGTCCTCCAGACCGCTTGTTGAAATCTTCATTCGTCAACCAGTTCCATGTGTAAAATTTCCGGAGCTCAACGACCGTTGCAGCTGTGACAGCGGGAACAAGTCTACCTTCCCACTTTGCAAGGTATTCCAACATGTGAAAGCCACAGTCCGTCCTGCACAAGAAAAAGAGTCAGGTGAACTCGCAAAAAGGACAGACATAGCAATGATAAAATTCAATTCGGATGTAACAAGAAAGAGGGGTGGGATTGATGTAAATGGCACATGAAGGGGGGGTAGGAAATTACGTGTTCCCTTGATTCGTAGTCTCCACGTACTCAATCGGGAAATGTCTAATCTGGACCTTTGAGTTTTCATAGTGACGGTTCCATGTCTCTTTGACATTGTTGATGAAGAATTCAGCATGCGAAGTAAGGTATGCATCAGCTGCCGAACGCATTGAATCAAGCACCTCAAAGCGTTGGTTCTTCAGGTTAAGACAGATCGCGTAGTGGTGACCACACTTGTCGTGTGGGTCGTGTGGTGCAAGCTCCTGGAACATGGGGAACAGGACCTGCATGTAAAAGTGAAGGAAATGAGAAGCAGAGTTCACATGAAGAACAGCAGAGGGACAAAAAAAGTAGAATCACGTAGAATGTTTAGTTATAGTGGGTATTTGAAAGAAAGTTGCCGTCCATGTATGAACAAAATTTGTCGTGTATTTTACTTTGAAGTTGCCACATAGTTTGCACGGGATGCAAAAATCAAAAAGTCAGTTTGCACGGCAGCTAATGCCGCATGAAACATCTGCCACATAAACAGAGTGCAGATAATGGCAAAAAACCATACCATGTGAAAAAAAGTGCAAACAGGGAAGGAGTACTCACATATTTCTTTAGTGTGAGCTTGAATTGACCATGTTGAGCAAAATTCTTCCTCATGATTTTGTGGTGGAAGTCATCATCCCATATATATTTTGCAGGTCACACTGTAATGCATGATTGTTTTGTCGGGAGACATATCCATATGCTTGTTGATGTAGTCAATCCCGCATGCAACTACATTCGTCGACATTTTACCGTTTGGCCTCACGGACTCGGCAAGATCACCCAGGTCGACGTACGTTGCTTCGCATTGAATGACCTTGGTTCTGTCCAAACATGAGCAGTATGAAAATGATATAACATGAAAATATCATGTCTACTAAGTAAAAAAGGAAGAACTAAAACGTAAGCGGATCATATATAGAAAGTAGAAAAAAATATGAATGGTAGAAAGAGCAAAGCAAAATGTGGTCATTACGCTTTCAGCTCCTTCATGTGCTTGCTGCTGGCCCTCGCATTTCCAAATCGCTTGACAATATCGTACAGCTAGGCCTGTTCCTTTGTGGCCCTGACTTCGGGCTCGTAGTCTTCCACGGGAGGTGGTGAACTACCCTCTGCTGCCTCACAGAACCAGGGTGGCACTCCTAATGGTATCCTCAGATACCGTATCTGCAGGCACATTGGAACTTGATTGCCCCTGACCTCGTGAGGACCTCCTCTGCAATGCTGCCTCCTCGATCCTGCAGTAAGCTTCATCAAGTGATGGTGAAATCTCCTCAGGGGTGCCTGCAAGGATCAAAAAAGTGGGTTAGGATACCTGGAAAACAAAACAAATGGAATGTGAAAAGATAGGGTGCATGATGTGAAATGTAGGTACAAAAAGTAGGGAGTTGCCATGTGGAGGCAAATCCAGTTGCCATGTGTAGTGCACTATAGTTGCCATGTGACAGCAACTACAGTTGCCATGTTGTGTCAACTCCAGTTGCCATGTGTCGAATGGAAAATGCAGCATGGAAACAAAAATACAGGTGACATGGTGCAGCAAATCCAGTTTCATGTGTATTGCACTATAGTTGCCATGTGACAACTACAGTTGCCATGTTGAATCAACTTCAGTTGCCATGTGATTGCCGAATGTAAAATGCAGCATGGCAAAAAAAATGTAGGTGACATGGTGCAGCAAATCCAGTTGCCATGTCATCACATAACAGTTGCCATCACAAGTGAGAACCCCAAAAAAATGCTTGGGACAAAAGTCAGATACACAGATGTATACAAGAAAATGATAAGCACATAAGGAATGTACCTTGGACGATCGGCTCTGCGAACTTGACAGCCTTCCTGCCCTCGACCATTGGTTGCGCCATCATTGCGGGCATGCCTCCCGGGAAATGGTTATTAATTTACAATCAGGGTCTTCTTAAGGCTATAAATGAGGTGTTCCCTGATTCTCCTCAGAGATACTACCTCAGGCACATATATGCAAATTTTCAGTCAGCTGGTTTCAGAGGAGCAGAACTAAAGAAGCTAGTAGATTAGGCTAGCTACTCATTCACCAAACATGGCCATGAATTAGCAATGGCAGAGCTTAAAGCAGAGTGTGAGGATGCCTAGAAGTGGCTTAAAAAATTCCAAAGGAGACTTGGTGTAGGTCTGCAATGGATTACAATTGCAAAACTGATCTTGTTGTGAACAACCTTAGTGAGGTTTTCAACAAAATGATCCTTGATGTTAGGGCCAAACCAATTAGGACTATGTTTGAAGGAATTAGGACTAAGCAGATGATCAAAAGGCAGAAGACTAGGGAAAAAACAAAGAACAACAGGTGGATGATCACACCCAACTATTCAGAGAAACTAGAGGAGAATAAGAAGTATGCCAAATTTTGTGATGCATATAAGGCAGGTCCTGACATTTGGCAAGTGTCTAGTAAGGAAAATCAGTACTGTGTGAACCTAGCTAGTAAATCATGTGACTGCAGGAGGTGGGACATTACAGGTGTGACATGCAGTCATGCAATAGCAGTAATGAGCAAGATTCACATGCACCCAGAGGACTATGTGCATGAATTTTTCAAAAAAACACTATATATTGAAGCATACAAAGACATAGTGTACCATGTCCCTGGTCCTGAATTCTGGCTTGACACCCATACTTAGGATATTGAGCCCCCAGTGTTCAAAGAAAAAGCAGGCAAGAAACAGACAGCTAGGAAAAAGGGCCAGTTTGAGGTGCCTGCACCAAAGGACACAAGCACGATGGGAACAATTACATGCAGCAATTGTGGTCTACAAGGCCACAGATATACAAACTATGGAAGGAGATCTAAAACCTAGTCTTGAGATGAGAAAGAACTTACACCAGGTCATTCAAAAATGTTGCATTCTTTGTTTAATTATTTTAGGTCTGGTCTATTTACTAACTGAGTTAATTTTGTCATGCGGGAGAATAGAGAAATTTTTAGGGGTTCCTCTAGTGCTACACATCCACCTCCACAACCACCACTCAACACCAAACTTCACATATGCCAGCATCATCTACTCCACCTCCTAAAGCAATGAGGAACAGAAAAACAGCAGCAAGTAAGAGAGGTTCAACATCAAAAGTTTCAGCAGGAGCAGCCAGGTCTTCACCAGCACCTGCAACAGGATCAGTATCAAGAAGAGCTCCAAGAGGATCAGCATCAACAAGAACATTCAATGCACCAAGAACATCCACTAGAGAACCAGGGATATTGGCAGGCAAGAGGAATAGGAAACCTCCTAGCAAGTTTGCATCCTATTTCAATGCTAGTGGAAACTATTGAAACTCTATATCTAAGTTTGTGTCCTGCTACTTAGTTTGAGTGTATGGTACTAAGTTTGTGTTCTGCTACTAAATGTGTGTTGTGCTACTAGCCTGCTTAAATTCAGAATGTGTGTTGTGGACATGTTAATTTGTTTGATTTGTTGTACAATGCCATTTCTACAGTTCAGAAGTTACTGCCAAATTCATTTTAGAAAAAGAAATCTGCACAAAAAAGAGTCTGGCCTAGGCTCGAACCCAGGACTCAGTTGGTTGTAACCATGCGTTCAATACCAATGGGCTAGTGCTGGCGATTTGTTTGACTAGCATCGGACCGAACTTATTATATGTTGTTAGCCAGTTGTCTGTTCAGCGTGCGTTGCGGCCGGCTGCGTGGTGAGCGGCGTTGAATAAAACATGCTTACTTACTTAACTTAGCATGAGTACTCACTTAGCATAGTAGGTCTTAACATAAAAGTCATTACATCATAGATAAAACCAACTAGTTCTTAAACCATAAGAGTACCTCCCTCCTTCATACCATTCTGAAAGCACATGAAACTTTCCCAAAATATACACCTAACATGCATGACATTCCAAGGCCAGCTATATATATAGGCCTACTAATTACTTAACCCACACACCAAGCACTTCACTCATTCATAATTGCCTTGATCCTCTCCAGTTTATCTTTGCTTGCATGCCCAGCATTGAGCAGATCAGCAATCAGATACTCCAGCTTCTTCTTCTCTTGCTTAAGTAGGTCCCTGTCCCCCTCCACTTCCTTCATGGCCTTCCTCATGTTCTGAATGATATCTGCTTGGCTTTGAAGAATGCACCTTTGCTCCTTGGCAAGCTTCATCTTTTCCATACTTATCTCAATCTTTGCTTGATCCTCAAGTTGTTTCTTCTTTGCATTTAGATCATTGATTGCCTGACTGGTATAGTCCATGTCATGAGACATCTTGCCATCTTGATAGTCAAAAAGCTTGGATACATCTTCCACCAACTGGCTGTAGTTGTTTGACAGGAAATCAATTTCCTTCTTTAGCTTGGCCACCTCTTTCTCATGAGCTTGTTTGTCCTTCACCCTCCCCAAGTTCTGCTCATGGTACATGTCCCAAATCCTTGTTAGGCACCTTTGTAGAATCTCTGGCCAAGGACCATCCACCCACTCCACAACCCCACAGTTCACACCTACATCCTATAGAAGCAATTATTTATAATTAAGCACAAAACACTTAGTAACAAACTTAGTACAGATAACTAAAGTCATAAAGGCATTTCATTTAACTCTGAATATTTGTTTAAATCAATATGCTCTCTGAATTATGCAAACATAATTCTTTCATAGTAAGCACACAACACCTAACTTAGCATCAGAGATAAATTCAGTTAACAGCTATATTTAGCAATAGATATAAATTCATTTAACTCTGTTCTTTTTCAGTTGACAGCTATATTCAGTTAACACCTAACAAATACATTCAGTTCATAGTACACTAAAGATCTCTGCATGTAGGTGTTCTCAGGTTCAGTCTTGTATTGAATTCAGTTAACTAAAGATCTACTTTCACATATAGCTTCCATATGTATGGCACTTTCAAGTTTCAGTTCTAAACTATAGCACACATCTCTGCACATCACACATCTATGCACCACATGCTGCACCACACATCTCCAGCAGCAAAACACATCACATATCTCCACAAGCAAAACAAGTTAGCGTGCAAGATTTAATACCTGCTGCACAAGACAACCCAGGAATCGCCTCCCAGTCAAAGCACCTTCAAAAGCCACCATCTTCTTCGGCCTCTGATGATGCATCATGCACGTCGGCTCAGATTCAGTGTAAGAACCACAGAAAGATGGTTCCACCACACTATCAGGGGTTTCCTGCAAAAGAAACTTCGAATCAAGCCAAAAGCAAGTTGGAATCTCCAATTTTGATGAACTAACCCTAACCCTAACTCTATTCCACCATTATGCACTTACAAAGAGCTGAGAATCCATTGAAACCATGTTGATGTCCTCGTCCGAGCTCTCCTCGTCATTCCAGGATGGCATCCTCAACTTCTACCGGCAGCAATGGCCACGGCGGCGACGGCGATAGGCTGACCTAGCTCAGAGCACCAGGGAGAGGGAGAGGATGGGGACGAGTGAGAGCGAGCGAGGAGAAAGAGAATGAGCAAGTGGCTGAGCTCGCTCGCACTTATTGGCCCACCAACAGCCGCCGTTCGGACAGCGGACGGGCCGTTAACGGCCGTCAACGCGCGGCGGCCGTCCGTTGGCCAGCGTGGCAACTGATTCGCGGGCCCAACCGGTCAGATTTAGGGTTAGCATGAATGAAGCAAACGATTTCGCGACTTGGTAGCTTTTTTGCCACGGTTTAGGACAAATTTGTTAGTTTTTCGCACAAAATAGTAGAGTGGTAGTTTTTCGTCACGTTTTCGTCAATTGTGGTAGTTTTTGGTTAAACACTCCATAAATCAGGTGCCTTTCCATCTACAAATACATTAAACAACCAAACTATGAAATACTGCTATTGGAAGACAAACCTAAAATATTACAATATCACCAATTTTGCGGAAAAAACACTCTTCTTCTGAAGGGGATTTCCGGCAATATATTTGGTGGATAATTCATTGCAGTTGATTTTGTTTTCTGAAATAATTGCAATGACCTGACTGATATAAAGAGTTATCACCGCTAACCATCGTTTGCCCTTTCTTGACTGGCAGTTTATTGCACAGAAAGTTACATATATGCACTCGCTTAGGGCTTGAAGGTCATTACAAGTGTTGGTGAGACTCTCGAGCAGCAAGAAGCTTAATTAACCATGGAAGTTGTCGCCGAACAGACAAAAGCAATTGCTGGTACTTACCTTTAGTTTGTGAATATGCACAGATTTCCTTCAAATTGTTGGTAACATTGTGTTTATATTCTCTTTAATTCTGTTAGCGTAGATCTTGATGGTTTTGGTGAATTGTCCAAGTATTGCGGGTTTAATTTCCTGGCAAGGAACTTTATGTTTGCAAAACCTAGCTACTTTCATTCATTCAGCCACTTTTACCTTCATTGACAATTTTACTTCGCGTCAGTTAAATCTTGACATATTTTAACACTAATCTGAAGGAACAAGCTCGAAGTAACTTCCGTTATTGCTATTTGCCTCCCCAGTTGCAGTTGCGCGGCAAGCCGCCGATGATGGGATCTTGCCGGATATGTTGATGCATTCTTCTGGAGGTACTTGTTTGTTTTGTCCGTCTAAATTCTGGTTACCTGCAGCTCATCTGAATTTTGAGTTTTGTTTTCTTGCAGGTTCGTCCATCGTTCGCACGTGCTCGCTGTTCTGGTCGGTTCGTCGTTCGATCTGTGCCAGTCTGTTGGGTCTTCGTCCAGTGCTTTGCAGGTCGACCCCTTGCTCCACTTCTCGGCTTTCTAGGCCTAGGCTTATGTTTTTGCGGCCATGTGGTTTGCCTAGCTTGCCTGTCTGGAGCTGTTGTTGTACTCAGTCCATGTCTGATTGTTGTTCCTGTTGGTGTGCAGGTTGGTCAATGGGTGTGCCTGTTTCTTGTACTCTTATTGTTAGAAGACTAGCTAGAGTCCAAGAGTATTATTCCCTGCTTGTATTTTTGTGGCCTCCTTTTCTTCCTTGCTTGTTTTTTTCTGGAATACAAATGTGATTTTTGTTCCTTCTCTGATTTTGTACCTTTAGCTATGTCCTAGAAGTAATCTATTGATGTGTTTGTTGGTACTGCTTGCACGTGTGGTGCTGTTGGGGATATCAAACAAGCCAATGTCATTGCGGATATGATTTGTAAAAAAATATTCCTTGGAGTGTAGCTAGAGTAGTGTGCTATCAGGATGATGCAGTCACTTATATAATCTGAGCTCTGCCTGTGGTGCATGCATTGTATGATTGTTGTATATGTGTGCAATTTAGTGAGTGAGTTATAGGTTATTCAGGTTAGGTTGAGCATTATAATAGGAGCCAGATTTTAGTCCTCTTTAGCTTAGGTTTGAGCATTATAATAGGTGGATTTGCCGCTTCTAAATATTTCTACTATGATCTATCTTGGCTTTCCAGGCTAAACTACTTTCTGCTAGATCAGATTTTATATTAGCATTACCAGTAGAAGTCATGGTTGGATCAGATTCTTTTTGCACTGAAAAATTGTGTGTCAACCTTTTTCTCCCTAACCTATTTGTTGTTTGCCAATGCCCCTGACTTTCTAATGCTGATATAATTGTTGCATGCTGGCAGGTTGCACATCATTACAAAATTCTACATGATCAATGCGCTTATCTGTGAATGAGCACAAGAGGAAGACAAAGGAAGAATAACAATTAACAATACAAATGGGGATTAATCTACCCTAAGTAAAGACTGGATGTTCTTTTTATGAGGCTATATTTATCCCTGTAGGATGTTCCCTATAACTCAGAAATCTGAAGGTATGGTGGCATTGAAACAGTTACCTATCTCCATTTCTATTAGTGCCATGCCATATGGTTGTGAATTGAAATGCCCGATGTTCCATTACTTCTTGATTATTGACCTCTTTTTATATTGGCCAGTCGTATATAAAGGTTGCACTTACATTTTTTTATATGGAGAATGTCAAAGAGTTCGCTTAAAACTTGCATGACCTACATAAGAAAGATAAGATGGACGCATTTGCTTTATTTTAAAAATATACTGATCACAAATATTTACAGATTTCTTATTAGTATTTTGCATAATTATGTTCTCTAACTGATCTGGTATTTCATGTTTAGCATGATACTTCTTTGCAGATACAAATGAGTAATTATCAATTGGTATTTAACATCACATTTGGTAGTGGAAGAATTAGTAAAATAAGGTGGGTACATATCATTGATCAGTATCTGGTAGTTTTCAACCACATTAGTTAGTAGTTTTTTTAGTTTTGGTTTATTTTTGTTCCAGTATATTTAAAGTGCTGGTATTTGCTTCTGAAAATGGCTTTGGTAACACTGAAATATATCTTTGACTTATGACTATGCATTAATTATTTATGTGTTGTGAATTGAGTGTCATTGTGTTTTATAGTACTGCCAGGTTAGAGTTTGGTGCCAGGGTCATTGCTGGGTGCGTGGCTATGATGACGGGAAAATGCAGGCGTGAGACACGCGTCCACATCATTGATACAGAGTTAAATAATTTAAAATACGTACATGCATACAATAAAAATAGGAATCAAACATTGCAGGTACTTTTATTTCCAGAACTCTTACATTTACTATAAAATGTTAATACATCTCCGAAGAGAA
>NW_024113418.1:0-19076 GCF_003073215.2 Triticum urartu | reverse complement strand
ACGGGTGGCTTTCACATGTTGGAATACCTTGCAAAGTGGGAAGGTAGACTTGTTCCCGCTGTCACAGCTGCAACGGTCGTTGAGCTCCGGAAATTTTACACATGGAACTGGTTGACGAATGAAGATTTCAACAAGCGGTCTGGAGGACGCGAGTTCATGGAGGAAGCTGTCAAGAAAGTCATCAAGAAGTACAAGTGATCACGTGGCGTTACACACAGGACGCATACCTTACATTCTGTTGCCGAGGAATGTAATGTACTACCTTTTGTTCTTCTCAAAAACTATGTCCGTGTGCTATGCTATGACTGCAACCCCGAGTAGCCTAGTATGCAGTGGTGGTTCGTGAGTGACATTTGAATATTTTCTGTAATATTTTGTGTGGATGTGAACCTATTTCAGGCGTGATAGTAGATACGTTTTACGTTTATCATTATTATTGTGGTTTCATCGTTTGCACCACCAGGTTGCTGCTTCGAATGCGTGCACTATGTTCTAAAACATGGCAAATGTAGTTCATCAGACATGGTTATTAAAAGTCATCATCGTTTTTCATTTGGCTGTTTTGCTTCTTATTTTTCGTTGCTAACTGCACCGGCTATCATGGTAGTTTTGATCATGTAGCTATAACCTTTTCTACAGTTGATGCACGTTACGCTTTTTCAACTTTGTTTCCCATAGATTGCACACAACACAACATGTGTGACTAAAGCATGTCGAATTATCATGAAAATATACGCGATGTAGAGTCATTACAAATAACATGGCATTTTTCAGTACAGCTAACAGGGCAGATTCAGTACAAAGAACACGCAGATTCAGCATAAACAAGATGGCAGATCCAGTATACTTGACATGGCAGATTGAGTATAATTAACATGGCAGACCCAGTATATTTACCATGATAGATTCAGTATAAAATATCATGGCATATTTAGTACAAAATAGCATGGCAGATTAAACACATATAACATGGCAGATCAAGACACACAAACATGGCAACTGCAGTTACCCATTCAATGCATTTTCCTGCAACTTCTGATGCCCCTCAAGAGTCAGTCTCCCATTTCTAGAAAAAATTCACAACATCTAGGTTACAAAACAAAATGTCCCCAAGGACCATGTCACAGCGCCCCAATTTTGCTTACAGATTGCCCGTCCCTTTCTTCGTTTTCTTGTGTTTTGCTTGGTCTCCAATCCCGATTTGTACCTTATCTCTTTTGGACGCCCTTTGTGATGGAACGGGGCGGTTCCTGACCTGGGTTTGTGTGCTTGCTGTTCCAGATCCTATCTCGAGTTTTCAGATGATGGCCCCGTGGACGAAGGCACACTTGATGTGCGGGGGAACCTGTGTAAGGCTTCCTCAGCTTTCCTCTTCTTGATCTCATCAAGCTCTCTTTTCAGGGCCTTCCTGTGTTTTTCTGCGACTCTCGCTGTCTCATCACTCTTGCACGCTTCATCAATTAGCTCAGCATAGTTCTTTGTCAGCACAACGTGCCTCACGGCTTCCATGGTTGACTCAGGTCTCTCGTCATGCACAGCCAGAACTGCGTTTGTTGTCTGCGGCGCCAACGCGTCGTCAGCGTCCCAAGTCCATCGCCGCCTTATGAAATGGCGGGGCATCCGTGTCACAGTCATGTCCATTACTTTTAGTATGTGACAGCACACAATGCCGTCCCGTTCAAACTTGCAGCATTGGCAGTAGTATCGCCTTCGCCTCGAGGCTTTCACGAAAGTAGTTCCTTCCTTTGTCCGGGTCTTCAGGTTCTGAATCTGACATGCCCAAAATAGAACACACCTTGAACGTATGTTCGTCCACCTGGAAAGCCGTGAACATGCTGGCACGCTTTATTTCTTCCTGGAATCTGCAAGTTTTGTGTGTTTTCTGTTAAACTATCGTGCGCTCTTTTTTTGTAGCACCTTATGTTGTCATGGAAATAGAAATACATTTTGTTTGAACATGGCAAATATAGTACATTGAACATGGCAAATATAGTACCTTGAACATGGCAAATATAGTACATAAGACATGACAACTGTAGTACATTAGACATGGCAACTGTAGTACATTAGACATGGCAACTGTAGTACATTAAACATGGCAATTGCATAACTTTTCAACTGGCCATCGTCATTTCCACACCAATATTCCCAATGGAAGCACATTGCATAAAACATGGCAACTGCATTTTATTAAACATGGCAACTACAGTTGAGTAAACATGGCAATTGCATTTCAGCAGACATGGCAGTTGCATTTTAGTAAACATGGCAATTGCATTTAAGTAGATATGGCAACAACATAACATTTTTCAGTTGACATTGGCATTTGCATACCAACATGCCCAATGGAAGTACAGTGCATTAAACATGGCAACTGCATTTCATTGAACATGGAAACTGCATCCGGGTAAGCATGGCAAACAGAATTTCCATTGAACATGGCAACTGCAGCTGAGTAAGCATGGCAAACAGTATTTCATTAAACATGGAAACCACATATCATGGCAACTGCATTGCATTCTATATGGCACCTACTGCCTTCGTGCTTTGCGCAAATAAGACTTGTAACGCAACTGACTTACTTGTTAAAGATCTTGTTGGTGTATATCTTGCTCATTTGCCTCTCCATCGGTAAATACGTTAGCAATTTTGGCTGCTTTAGCGTGTTCGCTTCTTGCTGTAGCTCAGATCCCAGTATTTTTTGTTGCAAAGTTGTGTACTGCTTGGCAAACTGTAGCAATGAGTTGCCAGGGCTCACGTACCGCTTCAAAACAGCATTGAACCCCTCGCTGCGCTGCGTAGTCTGCAGAAACGGGAAGAAGCACTGCATGAAGTAGGCCGCACCCAGTACATTCGCTTCTCCCACAGGCTAGCAAGGGTCTCGTTATCTGGGACTTGATATGTTTCAATCATGGCCTTCCAGCTCCTTTCAAACTCCTCCACCGTCAAGCTGTGGTCCACGCACAGCTCGAATGCCTTGTGCAGCTCTCGACGGTCAGCAAAGAACGGTCCTAGCGTCTCCTCAGCCTTCTTTATAATGTGCCACCTGCAAGTGCCTGTGCACTGCCAACGGAAAGACCTCCTCTATGCCTGCACGCATGCTAAAATCCTGGTCTGTTATTATGTTCATCGGAGCAAGTCCATCCATGCACTCCAAGAAGGTCTTGAACAGCCAAACGTACCCATCCGTGTCTTTCGTTCCGAACGAGCCCGCATCCGAACTGCAACGACTGATTGTGGTTATTTATTCCTATGAATGGAGCGCATGGCATCTTGTACATATTAGTGAGATACGTCGCGTCGAATGAAATGCAATCTCGGAAATGTTTGTAGGCTCTCCTTGCAGCACCATCCACCCAATACATGTTCCTGACACGGTCCTCATCGTCCAACCTTATCCTGTAGAAGAAATCTGGATCTTCCTTCGCTTTCTCATCGAAGTAGGCCATTGTGGCCTCTATGTCAGCCAACTTGCTCTCTCTACGGTACTTTGCCTTTAGGTTTGTGACGTCAGCTGGTATGTAGGGCATGCTACTCAGAGTCCCTTTTTGCTGTGGATGAGTGATAGTATCTGGACCATTCTTGATGGACCGACGTTACAATCATGTAGCAGCTTTATGAATTTCTTCTCGAGGGGGGTGAATCCTCTGTGGGCGGTCAGAAATTTTACCAGGTCGAACTTCTTTATGAGTTTGTGTGTGCTCGTCAAAATATTCAGTGACCACCCACTGTGCTCCATCTACGTTTAGCTTACACCGGACAGGGCATTCGGTCTTGAGAATGATACCTCTCTTTCGTTCCGGAACGACAGGCGCAACACCTTTCCCCTTCTTGTTCCTTCGTGCCTTGTGGCACCTCATCTCACCTCTGCTGTACTCGTTAGTTTTCTTAATTTTCCTATGGTATTCGGTGTTGACCGCAAACCCATGGAACTTTGCATATGTCTGGTAGAATTCTTTGCTTCTGCGAACGATTCAAATCTCTGCCCAACGTACGGTGGCTGAGGTACCATGATCTCCGATTGCCCACCATTCATCCCCTTGTGCTTCGTCATCAGTTTCATCATTCACTTCAGTATCGGCGGCAGTTTCATCTACTTGAGTGTTGCCAGTGCTTGTGTTCAAAGGGGTGCCTGTCGGCATTGCTGGAATGATTGCCATTTCCGACTCTGACTCAGCATTGTTTGCGGCATGATTGTTGGCTGGCTGGAACGCGTCTTCTGTCGCTCAGAGCTCCCCGCAGTAGATGTCCCCGCGCCGCTGTTCACGTAGTTGTAGGCCCTGTAATAGAAAAAACAGGTACGAGCATAAGATTTTTGCTTGAAAACATGTTTATTGTAACGGATCACATCAACTTCAAGTGATTTGGCATGACATCATTCAAACAGTAAGCCGTGAGTCTGCGTGTGGACATGCATGGCAACTGTAGTTGTCCAGCCATGGCAGCTATAGTCCAACAAACATGACAACTATTGTTTGCCAATGCACGACAACCAGCTCCTTTAGTACGAAAACTTGGATTCTATATGCATGCAGCTGCAGTCCTTGCATACATGGCAAATACTGCCTACCAAATACATGGCAACCAATGTGTTCTAGCATCAAAACTTTGCATTCTAGGCCTTGAGCTCACTAGGCAATGCGATCAACCATTAGTGCTGCACACATGCTTCTAGCAGTTGACAAATTTCCGAAGACAATATATGACTCATTGCACACAACCACTTCTTAGCGTTTTATGCTTGATTTTGTCCACCATCACTGATACATATCTTCTTTTTCATCACGTGCTATTTGCCACAAAAATAAATGTAGTGCTCTTTTGTGGTTCGATTTTTTCCTTACCTTGTTATGCTGCATGTGCCCATTTTGTGTGGTCTGTCACACCAAATTGACGTGCTCTATCTGCAATATGTGAAGCTTGCCACGGGACGTTTGCCGGGGTACCACCACCGTAATAACCTGTAAGCATCGTAGTAGTTGGTCAATACATGACAACTGCAGTTTGTGCTGGCATGGCAACTGCAGTTGTCCTGGCGTGGCAACTGCAGTTGTTCCTCCATGGCAACTACAGTTGTCCAGGGAGGGCAACAACAGTTGTCCAGGGATGACAACTGCAGTTATTAATTCATGGAAATTGCAGTTGTCCAGTCATGGCAACTGCAGTTGTCAACTATGCTCCTTCTGCTAATTCACCATCTGCAACTTCACTTTTTATGGACTCACCTGTGTATGACATCGATGGCAGGTACATGGGTGCTGCCTACTTGCCACGTGCTGCATGAAGGCTCTGCGTTTCCCTTACATAACTCGTGAGTCTTTTGCACTTTGCAAGTTTATTTTTCATGTCCAGACCAGTATGTGTTCTTTTTCATATGCGTTACCTTGATTAGCCATATTAGCTAGTTGAAGTTGGCTGCCCGTACATTTGTCAGTGTTAGCGCCCTGTGACAGAACTTGCCACGGAGCCCCCCTGAGTGTGTTTTGGTCATAAGAACCTGCGAAAAAATGATACTGTAGGACATAAGTAGAACGTCATCTTCATCGTCGCGAACATGGCAAATGTTCTTTTCTTTTGTTATCACGCATCATACCAATGCCTGCATACTGTTCTAGTAGTGGCAGCAACGGCCCTGCAGAAATGAGTTGACTGTACTCTGATGCATCCCAAGGGGGTGTTTCAGGTCTTTGAGAACCCCAAGTATCAGCGCCATCTTCGTGATTCATTCTTTTCCGCGTCTCGTTTCTGCCAATGTGCTCTCAATCACTGCATGAACAAGAACGCATCAACAATCCACAAAAAATGTATCCTTGTGTTGCTTGCATGTAGAAGTTAATACGTCAGTGTTATCACATTTTCATGCGTAGGCAACCAACATATCATGGCTAGTAGGACATGCACATCCACTATCTTTTCTAAAATTTGGGTGCTAGCTATCCGTTTGATTCAATGGCATCAGCCTCTACAATAGGATGGCAAGCAATAAGTTGACATGGTGGCAGTTGACAACAATGATAGGTGGCAACTGACGTTAGACACAAGTGGCAATTAATTTTTACACCCCCCATTATTCCAAATTTCTCAATTTTCTCTCCCTTTTTATGGATTCGTACACATCCATTCATTTTACCAACTACGTGCATCAATCTACTGAGAACTTACGGTTATCTCTAGCGTAGTACATGGCAGATCTAGTGTATTCTGCTTGGCAACTGTGAAGACACACAACCTATGTAGTGTTTTACCCCTGTAGGATGGATCTAGTTGCCAACTTCGTCGGTAATTTTGCAATTTTCTGCCCAGAAGAAGGATGAGAAGCGGTAGGGAGATCGGGAGATTCACCTGATTTTAGCTGGTCGTCTTTGGAGGGCGTTGTTGGAGTGGGGGGGGGTGGAGGGGGGTGGGGTGGGGGAGATAAGGGGTGTGGTTTGCGGTGGGAAGGCCCTACGGATCTGCTCTGGTTGCCATGGCAACCAGAGAAGGCCGGCGATGGAGGTAGGGGTTCGGGAGGTGGGAGAAGATGGCGGCAGTCGGGATTGGGGATCGATCAGAGGCCGGGACGGCTGGGTCGTGTGGGCTGCTGGGTCCTCTGGCCCGGACGTGCGGGCGGGGTTGCCACACACCGGACATGCGGGCCGTGCCTTTGCGCGCCCGGACGCGGTCGTGCGGGCTGGTTCATGTCCATGCCACACGAGGCATGTAGCACAACTACCCAATACACCACATGTGTGGCAGTTATCGGGACCCTTCATTTTTGGAATCGGATTCTAGGAAGCTACACGGGAATCCGGCGTGTTTGTTTGAGCTTCTGGTTTTAGAAGCCTAGAATCTGAGAATCATAGCCCAAACAAAGGCCACCTTAGTAGGAAAGGTGAGTAGGGAAGCATTCTAGTCAGGTAACCGGTGGTCTGACTGAACAATTTTACGAAGTGAGGAACTGAGGAACCGATCCTTTGGTTCAGAACCCTCTCTTACTATTTTCGTCAAGGCATATAGAGAACTAAAATGCAACTATTATTAAATTCCCCACCAGCCACAATGGCAACTACAGTTGGCCGCCTACATGAACCAGTTATAGTCACTAAAATATCATGTATCCACAACAAACCAAGAAAGAGATACCTCCAAATGAAGGAGGCAATGTCAACAAGACAGTTCGAAGGAAATAACACATCAATACTACTAAGAAAATGAAGATTGGTAACTGCAGTGCATCTATTGCAGTAGTACATTGAGCACCTGAGACAGTAACCGAATCCGAAGGAGCAGTAGCCTGTTGACATAGATTTTAACCATAATAAATTAAAAATCCGTTTGACATAGATTTTGATCACGTTAAATTAGGAAGGTACGTACCACATAAAATATAAATGCAAAATGGCAAAAATCCATTTGACGTAGATTTTGATCATGTTAAACTGAAAAGGTACGAACCACATAAAATAAAAATGCGAAACAGCAAAAATCCATTTTACAGCAATTTAAGATAAATAAATAAATTACGACCGTTCAGAACGACGATGGTAGAAAATGATGATATGATATATTAACGGTTTTGCAAACATTGGAATAGGGCGATAAACCTAAAATATGATGGAAGGGAATAATAATCATAAAGTTTCTGTCCTAAGAAAATCATAGACGACAGATAGTTTGCACAAACATATACTGTTATCGACAATAGGATTCTAATGCCAGCATAAATTTAAATTACCACGGACGCCGCAAATATCGCTAGAATATTATCTCATGGAATAAATGTGAGCATATTGTTCCATGTCCGCTAATGAAATACTGGTACAATGCAAATGTATTTTCCCAACTGGTACAATGCAAATGTATTTTCCCAAGCAAATTAGATTTAATAGATTATTATAGCTAATCAGGCTTAGCCCATTTAAATAAATGAGCTACGTACATGCATTGGCCACTTACAAAGCTGCATGCATGCATAGGCCCCAGGCCCATACGGCCGGTGATGGGAAAATAATTGTTTAAGCCTACCCTGATTTATTAGAGACAATTGTCAGTTGATTAGGGATTAAAGAAATAGAAAAAAGAGGCTAGCACGCCTCCCATCATCCCACGTTCCCACGATCGGTCGACGTGGGCGTGCGGGCGTCCAGCCGCAGCGCTCCGCTGCTCCCCTACTATAAATACATGCTCCCTCATCGTATACGGGGTTGGACTCATTTTCTCTCTGTCTTTCAACCATCCATCTCCTCCCTGCTAGCCACATATAGAATACATACAGACGCACCAAAAGAAAGAAAGAAGGCAGGCAGGGCGTCGTGCTGCTAGGAGTTTGAAGGTGAGATTTCAATGGCTCTCCTCTTTGGTCATTGTGGTACAGATAGGAGTTTTTTCTCCTCCCTTCCCAAAATTTTTGTCCTTGGTTCAGCCATCATGATATAAATCAAGGAGCATATTTCATCTTTCAAAAAATTCTTTTCCTTAGTTCGGCCATGCCGTACAGGACTAAGGTGCATGGTTTAATCTATCTCAAAATTTTGCCTTTGGTTTGGCCATTTGGGTACAGTCTAAAGAGCATGTTGCATTCATCCCAATTTCTTTTCCTTGGTTCGGCCATCGCGGTACAAACCAAGGAGCATGTTATATCTAGCCCAAACTTTTGCCTTCGGCTCGGTCATCGCAGTACGAGTCAAGGAGCATGCATGGTTCTTGCAAGCACGGTTCCTTTAAATGTTGCGTGCGCTTCGTCCTATTGATCTCCATCTTGGTTCGATTCCCTTTAGCGATACAAGCCAAGATGAACGCCTCGTTCCTTGGTTTGGTCCCTATACATGGATACAAATCAAGAGAGTGTCATAGGTGCGAAAACCTCATAAAAATTGACTTAATTTGTCATCATAAAAAATGGATATGACTAAGTTGGAATGAAATTAAGATGCACTAAACTGAACTCATGATAATCTCTTGTTGGTTGCGCTACGGCATTATGTGTCATGCTAGTTGCAATACAAACAAGAGCATAAAATATATTCCCTCACTTGGTTACGCTGCAGCGGGCATTATCTTAATGCCACGCGGTGTTAGTAGTAATACGAGCAGGGCAAAACTTAATTAAAAATGTGTTCATGATACACACCTAGAAACCAAAATCATGCAAGATGAATTATAAAACATGTTGCATAAAAAACCAATCTTACTTGGTTGCGCTACACGTGGGCATTATCATAATGTACACGGTGTTAGTAGTAATACAAGTAAGAGAAAACTAAACAAAATATTCAGGCCACATATTTGGTCCAAAGTCAAATAAAATATGGCATGAAATGCTCCAATGCTATAAGAGCCTAAACTATTAGCATCGTCATAAATGGATATCACAAACTCACTTTACTTGGGTTATGCTACACACGAGCGTCAATGATGGACACTATGTGGAGTTAGTACTAATACCATGTAAGGTACAAACATAAACGAAAAATGATAAATGTCAATAGATTCATGCAACATCATAATTGCTCCACAAACCTTTGCTTGGTTACGCTGCACGCGGGCATTATCTTAGTGCCACGCGGTGTTAGTAGTAATACAGGTAAAGCAGAACTTAATAAAAAATAAGTTCACTCCACATCCACATATGCATACAAAATTCATGCAAAATACATGATAAGGCATATTTCATGTAGCCCACATAGGCTTTAAACAAATAAAAAATATCATAAACAAACTCCATTCGGGTCAAGCTATACGTGTGTGTCATATCATTGCACCGCGTGGTTAGTTTTGATACCGCGTGAAGTCAAAGTCAACAAAATATGGCACATATCATATGCACTATAAAAAGCATCAAAATTGTGTTAGAAAGCTTCGGTCCATTACACACACGGGCACCATATCAGTGTCGCGCGGTGATAGTAGTAATGTGATGATGCAAAACTTATTAAAATTGGCATGTCACATATATCCATGCCACCAAAACCAAAGATGTCATATAAAATTCCCAAAGAAAAATATATACATATCCTATATGCCAAACGAGGATAAAACTAAGCCTAGTCAAAACCAACCTTCATTCTGCACCATCATATAAATGATGTTGACCACAATTAAACATGTTAGGAAAATATATACTCCAACATATCAAACATGAAATTATGGAGTACTTGCATGGAACCAAACTTCAAGCACACCAAGCAGGAGTTGTCGTTGACGCGAAGGGAGGTTTCTCTTGTAGCATATTGTAATAGGAATGTGTTGCAATCTTATGTAATAGATATGTTGGAATTCTTAATCATGGGTTTTCTCTTCGGAGATGTAATTAACAGAATTTTTATGTAAACGTAAGAGTTCTGGAAATAAAGTACCTGCAATGTTTGATCCTATTTTTATTGTATGCATGTACGTCATTTAAATTATTAACTCTGTATCAATGGATCGTGGACGCGTGTCTCACGCCTGCCATTTTCCCGTCATCATAGCCACGCACCCAGCAATGACCCTGGCACCAAACTCTAACCTGGCAGTACTATAAAACACAATGACACTCAATTCACAACACATAAATAATTAATGCATAGTCATAAGTCAAAGATATATTTCAGTGTTACCAAAGCCATTTTCAGAAGCAAATACCAGCACTTTAAATATACTGGAACAAAAATAAACCAAAACTAAAAAAACTACTAACTAATGTGGTTGAAAACTACCAGATACTGATCAATGATATGTACCCACCTTATTTTACTAATTCTTCCACTACCAAATGTGATGTTAAATACCAATTGATAATTACTCATTTGTATCTGCAAAGAAGTATCATGCTAAACATGAAATACCAGATCAGTTAGAGAACATAATTATGCAAAATACTAATAAGAAATCTGTAAATATTTGTGATCAGTATATTTTTAAAATAAAGCAAATGCGTCCATCTATCTTTCTTATGTAGGTCATGCAAGTTTTAAGCGAACTCTTTGACATTCTCCATATAAAAAAATGTAAGCAACCTTTAATATACGACTGGCCAATATAAAAAGAGGTCAATAATCAAGAAGTAATGGAACATCGGGCATTTCAATTCACAACCATATGGCATGGCACTAATAGAAATGGAGATAGGTAACTGTTTCAATGCCACCATACCTTCAGATTTCTGAGTTATAGGGAACATCCTACAGGGATAAATATAGCCTCATAAAAAGAACATCCAGTCTTTACTTAGGGTAGATTAATCCCCATTTGTATTGTTAATTGTTATTCTTCCTTTGTCTTCCTCTTGTGCTCATTCACAGATAAGCGCATTGATCATGTAGAATTTGTAATGATGTGCAACCTGCCAGCATGCAACAATTATATCAGCATTAGAAAGTCAGGGGCATTGGCAAACAACAAATAGGTTAGGGAGAAAAAGGTTGACACACAATTTTTCAGTGCAAAAAGAATCTGATCCAACCATGACTTCTACTGGTAATGCTAATATAAAATCTGATCTAGCAGAAAGTAGTTTAGCCTGGAAAGCCAAGATAGATCATAGTAGAAATATTTAGAAGCGGCAAATCCACCTATTATAATGCTCAAACCTAAGCTAAAGAGGACTAAAATCTGGCTCCTATTATAATGCTCAACCTAACCTGAATAACCTATAACTCACTCACTAAATTGCACACATATACAACAATCATACAATGCATGCACCACAGGCAGAGCTCAGATTATATAAGTGACTGCATCATCCTGATAGCACACTACTCTAGCTACACTCCAAGGAATATTTTTTTACAAATCATATCCGCAATGACATTGGCTTGTTTGATATCCCCAACAGCACCACACGTGCAAGCAGTACCAACAAACACATCAATAGATTACTTCTAGGACATAGCTAAAGGTACAAAATCAGAGAAGGAACAAAAATCACATTTGTATTCCAGAAAAAAACAAGCAAGGAAGAAAAGGAGGCCACAAAAATACAAGCAGGGAATAATACTCTTGGACTCTAGCTAGTCTTCTAACAATAAGAGTACAAGAAACAGGCACACCCATTGACCAACCTGCACACCAACAGGAACAACAATCAGACATGGACTGAGTACAACAACAGCTCCAGACAGGCAAGCTAGGCAAACCACATGGCCGCAAAAACATAAGCCTAGGCCTAGAAAGCCGAGAAGTGGAGCAAGGGGTCGACCTGCAAAGCACTGGACGAAGACCCAACAGACTGGCACAGATCGAACGACGAACCGACCAGAACAGCGAGCACGTGCGAACGATGGACGAACCTGCAAGAAAACAAAACTCAAAATTACAGATGAGCTGCAGGTAACCAGAATTTAGACGGACAAAACAAACAAGTACCTCCAGAAGAATGCATCAACATATCCGGCAAGATCCCATCATCGGCGGCTTGCCGCGCAACTGCAACTGGGGAGGCAAATAGCAATAACGGAAGTTACTTCGAGCTTGTTCCTTCAGATTAGTGTTAAAATATGTCAAGATTTAACTGACGCGAAGTAAAATTGTCAATGAAGGTAAAAGTGGCTGAATGAATGAAAGTAGCTAGGTTTTGCAAACATAAAGTTCCTTGCCAGGAAATTAAACCCGCAATACTTGGACAATTCACCAAAACCATCAAGATCTACGCTAACAGAATTAAAGAGAATATAAACACAATGTTACCAACAATTTGAAGGAAATCTGTGCATATTCACAAACTAAAGGTAAGTACCAGCAATTGCTTTTGTCTGTTCGGCGACAACTTCCATGGTTAATTAAGCTTCTTGCTGCTCGAGAGTCTCACCAACACTTGTAATGACCTTCAAGCCCTAAGCGAGTGCATATATGTAACTTTCTGTGCAATAAACTGCCAGTCAAGAAAGGGCAAACGATGGTTAGCGGTGATAACTCTTTATATCAGTCAGGTCATTGCAATTATTTCAGAAAACAAAATCAACTGCAATGAATTATCCACCAAATATATTGCCGGAAATCCCCTTCAGAAGAAGAGTGTTTTTTCCGCAAAATTGGTGATATTGTAATATTTTAGGTTTGTCTTCCAATAGCAGTATTTCATAGTTTGGTTGTTTAATGTATTTGTAGATGGAAAGGCACCTGATTTATGAGAGTGTTTAACCAAAACTACCACAATTGACGAAAACGTGACGAAAAACTACCACTCTACGATTTGGTGCGAAAAACTAACAAATTTGTCCTAACCGTGAGGCAAAAAGCTACAAGTCACGAAATCGCTCGCTTCGGCCGCGCTAACCCTAAATCTGACCGGTTGGGCCCGTGAATCAGTTGCCACGCTGGCAAACGGACGGCCGTCGCGTGTTGACGGCCGTTAATGGCCCGTCCGCTGTCCGAACGGCGGCTGTTGGTGGGCCAATAAGTCAGAGCAAGCTCAACCACTTGCTCATTCTCTTTCTCCTCGCTCGCTCTCACTTGTCCTCATCCTCTTACTCTCCCTGGTGCTCTGAGCTAGCTCAGCCTATCGCCGTCGCCGCCGTGGCCATTGCTGCCGGTAGAAGTTGAGGATGCCATCCTGGAATGACGAGGAGAGCTCGGACGAGGACATCAACATGGTTTCAATGGATTCTCAGCTCTTTGTAAGTGCATAATGGTGGAATAGAGTTAGGGTTAGGGTTAGTTCATCAAAATTGGAGATTCCAACTTGCTTTTGGCTTGATTCGAAGTTTCTTTTGCAGGAAACCCCTGATAGTGTGGTGGAACCATCTTTCTGTGGTTCTTACACTGAATCTGAGCCGACGTGCATGATGCATCATCAGAGGCCGAAGAAGATGGTGGCTTTTGAAGGTGCTTTGACTGGGAGGCGATTCCTGGGTTGTCTTGTGCAGCAGGTATTAAATCTTGCACGCTAACTTGTTTTGCTTGTGGAGATATGTGATGTGTTTTGCTGCTGGAGATGTGTGGTGCAGCATGTGGTGCATAGATGTGTGATGTGCAGAGATGTGTGCTATAGTTTAGAACTGAAACTTGAAAGTGCCATACATATGGAAGCTATATGTGAAAGTAGATCTTTAGTTAACTGAATTCAATACAAGACTGAACCTGAGAACACCTACATGCAGAGATCTTTAGTGTACTATGAACTGAATGTATTTGTTAGGTGTTAACTGAATATAGCTGTCAACTGAAAAAGAACAGAGTTAAATGAATTTATATCTATTGCTAAATATAGCTGTTAACTGAATTTATCTCTGATGCTAAGTTAGGTGTTGTGTGCTTACTATGAAAGAATTATGTTTGCATAATTCAGAGAGCATATTGATTTAAACAAATATTCAGAGTTAAATGAAATGCCTTTATGACTTTAGTTATCTGTACTAAGTTTGTTACTAAGTGTTTTGTGCTTAATTATAAATAATTGCTTCTATAGGATGTAGGTGTGAACTGTGGGGTTGTGGAGTGGGTGGATGGTCCTTGGCCAGAGATTCTACAAAGGTGCCTAACAAGGATTTGGGACATGTACCATGAGCAGAACTTGGGGAGGGTGAAGGACAAACAAGCTCATGAGAAAGAGGTGGCCAAGCTAAAGAAGGAAATTGATTTCCTGTCAAACAACTACAGCCAGTTGGTGGAAGATGTATCCAAGCTTTTTGACTATCAAGATGGCAAGATGTCTCATGACATGGACTATACCAGTCAGGCAATCAATGATCTAAATGCAAAGAAGAAACAACTTGAGGATCAAGCAAAGATTGAGATAAGTATGGAAAAGATGAAGCTTGCCAAGGAGCAAAGGTGCATTCTTCAAAGCCAAGCAGATATCATTCAGAACATGAGGAAGGCCATGAAGGAAGTGGAGGGGGACAGGGACCTACTTAAGCAAGAGAAGAAGAAGCTGGAGTATCTGATTGCTGATCTGCTCAATGCTGGGCATGCAAGCAAAGATAAACTGGAGAGGATCAAGGCAATTATGAATGAGTGAAGTGCTTGGTGTGTGGGTTAAGTAATTAGTAGGCCTATATATATAGCTGGCCTTGGAATGTCATGCATGTTAGGTGTATATTTTGGGAAAGTTTCATGTGCTTTCAGAATGGTATGAAGGAGGGAGGTACTCTTATGGTTTAAGAACTAGTTGGTTTTATCTATGATGTAATGACTTTTATGTTAAGACCTACTATGCTAAGTGAGTACTCATGCTAAGTTAAGTAAGTAAGCATGTTTTATTCAACGCACGCTCACCACGCAGCCGGCCGCAACGCACGCTGAACAGACAACGTGGCTAACAACATATAATAAGTTCGGCCGATGCTAGTCAAACAAATCACCAGCACTAGCCCATTGGTATTGAACGCATGGTTACAACCAACTAGTCCTGGGTTCGAGCCCTAGGCCAGACTTTTTTGTGGCAGATTTCTTTTTCTAAAATGAATTTGGCAGTAACTTCTGAACTGTAGAAATGGCAATGTACAACAAATAAAACAAATTAACATGTCCACAACTTCACATGTCTGAATTTAAGCAGGCTAGTACCACAACACACATTTAGTAGCAGAACACAAACTTAGTACCATACACTCAAACTAAGTAGCATAACACAAACTTACTACCATACACACATTTAATAGCAGAACACAAACTTAGTACCATACACACAAATTTAGATACAGAGTTTCAATAGTTTCCACTAGCATTGAAATAGGATGCAAACTTGCTAGGAGGTTTCCTCCTCCTCTTGCCTGCCAATATCCCTGGTTCTCCAGTGGATGTTCTTGGTGCATTGAATGTTCTTGTTGATGCTGATCCTCTTGGAGCTCTTGTTGGTGCTGACCCTGTTGCAGGTGCTGGTGAAGACCTGGCTGCTCCTGCTGTAACTTTTGATGTTGAACCTCTCTTACTTGCTGCTGTTTTTCTGTTCCTCATTGCTTTAGGAGGTGGAGTAGATGATGCTGGCATCTATAAAGTTTCGTGTTGAGGTGGTGGTTGTGGAGGTGGATGTGGATGTGTAGCACTAGAGGAACCCCTAAAAATTTCTCTATTCTCCTGCATGACAAAATTAACTCAGTTAGTAAATAGACCAGACCTAAAATAATTAAACAAAGAATGCAACATTTTTGAATGACCTGGTATAAGTTCTTTCTCATCTCAAGACTAGGTTTTAGAGCTTTCCCATAGTTTGTATATCTGTGGCCTTATAGACCACAATTGTTGCATGTAATTGTTCCCATCCTGCTTGTGTCCTTTGATGCAGGCACCTCAAACTGGCCCTTTTTCCTAACTGTCTGTTTCTTGCCTGCTTTTTCTTTGAACACTGAGGCTCAATATCCTGAGTATGGGTGTCAAGCCAGAATTCAGGACCAGGGACAGGGTACACTATGTCTTTGTATGCTTCAATATATAGTGTTTTTTTGAAAAATTCATGCACATAGTCCTCTGGGTGCATGTGAATCTTGCTCATTGCTGCTATTGCATGACTGCATGTCACACCTGTCATGTCCCACCTCCTGCATTCACATGATTTACTAGCTAGGTTCACACAGTACTGATTTTCCTTACTAGACACTTGCCAAATGTCAGGACCTGCCTTATATGCATCACAAAATTTGGCATACTTCTTATTCTCCTCTAGTTTCTCTGAATAGTTGGGTGTGATCATCCACCTGTTGTTCTTTGTTTTTTCCCTAGTCTTCTGCCTTTTGATCATCTGCTTAGTCCTAATTCCTTCAAACATAGTCCTAATTGGTTTGGCCCTAACATCAAGGATCATTTTGTTGAAAACCTCACTAAGGTTGTTCACAACAAGATCAGTTTTGCAATTGTAATCCATTGCAGACCTACACCAAGTCTCCTTTGGAATTTTTTAAGCCACTTCTAGGCATCCTCACACTCTGCTTTAAGCTCTGCCATTGCTAATTCATGGCCATGTTTGGTGAATGAGTAGCTAGCCTAATCTACTAGCTTCTTTAGTTCTGCTCCTCTGAAACCAGCTGACTGAAAATTTGCATATATGTGCCTGAGGTAGTATCTCTGAGGAGAATCAGGGAACACCTCATTTATAGCCTTAAGAAGACCCTGATTGTAAATTAATAACCATTTCCCGGGAGGCATGCCCGCAATGATGGCGCAACCAATGGTCGAGGGCAGGAAGGCTGTCAAGTTCGCAGAGCCGATCGTCCAAGGTACATTCCTTATGTGCTTATCATTTTCTTGTATACATCTGTGTAATCTGACTTTTGTCCCAAGCATTTTTTTGGGGTTCTCACTTGTGATGGCAACTGTTATGTGATGACATGGCAACTGGATTTGCTGCACCATGTCACCTACATTTTTTTCCATGCTGCATTTTACATTCGGCAATCACATGGCAACTGAAGTTGATTCAACATGGCAACTGTAGTTGTCACATGGCAACTATAGTGCAATACACATGGAAACTGGATTTGCTGCACCATGTCACCTGTATTTTTGTTTCCATGCTGCATTTTCCATTCGACAAGCACATGGCAACTGGAGTTGACACAACATGGCAACTGTAGTTGCTGTCACATGGCAACTATAGTGCACTACACATGGCAACTGGATTTGCCTCCACATGGCAACTCCCTACTTTTTGTACCTACATTTCACATCATGCACCCTATCTTTTCACATTCCATTTGTTTTGTTTTCCAGGTATCCTAACCCACTTTTTTGATCCTTGCAGGACCCCTGAGGAGATTTCACCATCACTTGATGAAGCTTACGCAGGATCGAGGAGGCAGCATTGCAGAGGAGGTCCTCACGAGGTCAGGGGCAATCAAGTTCCAATGTGCCTGCAGATACGGTATCTGAGGATACCATTAGGAGTGCCACCCCTGGTTCTGTGAGGCAGCAGAGGGTAGTTCCACCACCTCCCGTGGAAGACTACGAGCCCGAAGTCAGGGCCACAAAGGAACAGGCCTAGCTGTACGATATTGTCAAGCGATTTGGAAATGCGAGGGCCAGCAGCAAGCACATGAAGGAGCTGAAAGCGTAATGACCACATTTTGCTTTGCTCTTTCTACCATTCATATTTTTTTCTACTTTCTATATATGATCCGCTTACGTTTTAGTTCTTCCTTTTTTACTTAGTAGACATGATATTTTCATGTTATATCATTTTCATACTGCTCATGTTTGGACAGAACCAAGGTCATTCAATGCGAAGCAACGTACGTCGACCTGGGTGATCTTGCCGAGTCCGTGAGGCCAAACGGTAAAATGTCGACGAATGTAGTTGCATGCGGGATTGACTACATCAACAAGCATATGGATATGTCTCCCGACAAAACAATCATGCATTACAGTGTGACCTGCAAAATATATATGGGATGATGACTTCCACCACAAAATCATGAGGAAGAATTTTGCTCAACATGGTCAATTCAAGCTCACACTAAAGAAATATGTGAGTACTCCTTCCCTGTTTGCACTTTTTTTCACATGGTATGGTTTTTTGCCATTATCTGCACTCTGTTTATGTGGCAGATGTTTCATGCGGCATTAGCTGCCGTGCAAACTGACTTTTTGATTTTTGCATCCCGTGCAAACTATGTGGCAACTTCAAAGTAAAATACACGACAAATTTTGTTCATACATGGACGGCAACTTTCTTTCAAATACCCACTATAACTAAACATTCTACGTGATTCTACTTTTTTTGTCCCTCTGCTGTTCTTCATGTGAACTCTGCTTCTCATTTCCTTCACTTTTACATGCAGGTCCTGTTCCCCATGTTCCAGGAGCTTGCACCACACGACCCACACGACAAGTGTGGTCACCACTACGCGATCTGTCTTAACCTGAAGAACCAACGCTTTGAGGTGCTTGATTCAATGCGTTCGGCAGCTGATGCATACCTTACTTCGCATGCTGAATTCTTCATCAACAATGTCAAAGAGACATGGAACCGTCACTATGAAAACTCAAAGGTCCAGATTAGACATTTCCCGATTGAGTACGTGGAGACTACGAAAATCAAGGGAACACGTAATTTCCTACCCCCCCTTCATGTGCCATTTACATCAATCCCACCCCTCTTTCTTGTTACATCCGAATTGAAGTTTATCATTGCTATGTCTGTCCTTTTTGCGAGTTCACCTGACTCTTTTTCTTGTGCAGGACGG